>NC_137050.1:941170-1176170 GCF_032717465.1 Coenobita brevimanus
GCTAAACATGGAAAGAATAGATACAGCACTAAAAAAAAAAAAAAAAAATGCTGGAAAGGAAAAACAAGGAATATGATAACTAAAAAATAGGGTAGAGTGGATGAGGCTGAATGAGAAGGAGGGTATTACTTTCGGTAGACTCGGTAAGGGAAGAACGAAACATGTTGTGTTAAAAAAATAAACAATATATATATTTGGAAGAATATGCAAATGACTTATGTAGATGGATGAACAGGGGATCTATAAACTGAGAATTGATTAGGAATATCTCGGTATGTATGGCGGTGAGGATATTTCGACGGATCAGTAAAGAATGCACTAAATAGGGTAAGTGAAAGACAAGCAAGGGTTTACGGTCTTTAAGACGTCTAAGGAGTGGCTGAGGGAATTACAACGGTGAGGCAGAGTCGATGGGTAGGCTTACCAGGCCGAGTACAAATTACGCCAGTTCATTTTCGTTAAGTAAATCCTCATTAGCATAAAAAACGACGACCACGGAGGCAGCAGCACGCGACAGACGATTTTTTTTTTTCTGTTTGTGCTATTTTATGTGTGTTCTTTTCCATTTCTCTTTGTACTCTTTTTCTGTGTGTCCTTTCCATATTCTTTGTACTTTCTCTGAGTTCTTTTCCATTTATGTGCTCTCATTTCCATTCTCTGTGCACTTCCTGAGTACTCTTTTGCTGCGTACTCTTGTCAATTTCCCTGCACGCCCTTTTTCATTCCGTGTTCCTTTTTCATTTTTTTACATACCCAATTCTCTAACTGAATTTCTAGACTGACAAAAAACAGCAACGGAAGGTCTGACTATTTTTTTCATTACTCCCTCAGTTGCGAAAGTTTTCCTTCTTTATTGCAAGTCATCTCCTGATCTGAGTCCTGAGAACAATTCCTTCCCCTTGACGTGCAAGTCGTGGGGTGTTAAAAAGCTTCGACAGAGTGACCTTCTTCTTCTTGTGATTTCTTAAAATTAAACGGTCTTCAATAGCTTAGAAGACACCTACTGAACTGAAGGAATTAGATAGGCCCTTCCTTATCCCTTCCATTATTAGAGACCTCTACAAATTCAAAATGAAGATGTTAAATACCAGCTAAGAATTAAAAAAAAGGCCCAGGTGTAAGAAAGGTAATCATTCGTACTTTATTTTTTTTTTGTTTAAGTGCCACCCTCTGCGGTTTGGGCCCCTTCGGATGGCACAGTGTGGGGGACGATGCTGGCATGGGTGTCGTTTGGGGTGTGAGGGTGTGGAAGAACCAGAGAGGGTGTGGAAAAAAAATAAAAGGGGTTGAATAAGAGAAGGTGTGGGGATTTGGTGGGATATTGTGAGAATGTATGAGTATGAGAGAGGGGAAATTAAGTGATGATTTGGAGAGAGGATATGAGAGTTTATCAAAGAGGGTGTAAGAAAGAAAAAAAATACTCTTAGAAAAGTGTGGGGTGAGGAATGAGTATACTGGAATGTGTGCAAACAGGTATGATAAAAGGTGGAAAATGAGTACTACAGAGAGAGAGAGAGAGAGAGAGGATGTGAGGGAATCTCCAAGGTGATCAGGTTGCTAGAACGACAGAATATGGGAACGGAGGCATGTTGTGTGAAGTGCCTCTTGTGTGGGGCAGAGAGGTAAGGTTGTGAGAAGGGAGGGGGTAGAGGAGAGACGATTAGAGAACGAGAGGGAAAAGAGGACAGGAGAGGAAGATGAGAAGGGGAGATGGGAAGATAAAGACCAAAGGGAGAAGAGCCAGGAGAAGGAAGGGGAGATGGGAAGATGAAGACGGTAGGGAGAAGGAAGAGGAGACAGGAGAAAGGAGGAGAGAGAAAAGAAGGAAAGAGAGAGGAGAGAATGGAAGGAGAGGGGAGAAGACGGACAAAGGGAAACAAGACTAAGGTGGGGTAGACAGGGACGGGACGGAGAATGGAGAGAACACAAAGGAATACAAATGAAGGAAAGCAATCAGCAAGACTCACTGATCCGTTCTATGAGTTTAAGACTGAGTTACCAAAGGAGGATGTCGTCCCAGAAGAAGATGATGATGATGATGATGAGGAAGAAGAGAGAATGAAGCTCAGGAAGAAAAGAGAATAAGAGAGAGGCGAGGAGTAGGAGGAATGTTAGTGAGAAAAATTACGGATGACGAGGGAGAAAGGGTAGGGGAAAAATTAAGTCTGAAGGCTAAGTACATGAAGGCAGTTAGAAGAACGCAAATGAAGAAAGGGAAGAAGAGGGTGGTAAATCGAGAAGGAACTGGAAAACCGAAAGCAAATCATGAAAGGAAGCTGCGATAGGATAGGAAGTTGCTTTGAAGTGAATAAATTTGGAATGTTGTTTCTTTGAAGTGAATAAATCTGGAGCGTACTGCAGTTAAATTGATAAAGAGAAATTTAAGGACATAATGCTAAAAGGGGAGCATTTATCGAAGTACTTATTCGTTGACCCAGGTACTCATTTACACATTCATGTTTATCTATTCACCCATTTTCTCATTCAATCACCCATTTTCTCTATCATCCACCCATTTCCTTATTCATCCATTCACCCACCTATTCATTCACCCCTGTTCACCCATTCACCCATTTTCTCAACCAATCACCCATTTTCTCGCTCATCCACCCATTTACTTATTCATCCATTCACCCATCTATTCATTCACCCCTGTTCATCCCTCCACATAGTTCTCCCTACTCATCCACTACCCACCCACATCATGGCCAGTCTGTTCATATATATCCGTGTTTACTCGTCCTTGCTCTCATCCATCCGGCCATCCACCCATCCCTGACGAGTGAAGGAGAGGAAAAGAGGGTGTGGGAGAGGGGAGGAAGTTGAGGGAGGGAAATAAGGGGAAGGAAGAGGGGAAGGGATGGGAAGAGAAAAGGGGAAATGATAGGAAGTTGGGGAGAGGGGAATGGATAGGAACTTTGGGGGAGGAGAAAGGATAGGAAGTGGAGAAGAGGGAAAAGGAGGAGAAGGAAGAGGAGTAGATAGGGGGTGAGGGGATAGGACAGTGAAAGGGGAAGGGATGGGGGAGAGGGTAATGAAGTGGGGATGGGGGAGGGGGGTGGAAATGACCTTGCTCGAGGCAGGTAGACAGACGTAGAGAAGGTGGACGTATGGACAGGTGGATGGACAAAGGATAGACAGATGGACACACAGATGGACAGACAGACACCTAGATGAATATACGACAGGAAGGGTTACGAAGGACGAGTAGAAAATGGATGGACAGATGGCAGAATGGACAGATGGCAGAATGGACAGACGGACGGTCGAGTGATAGAGTGATGGACAGAAAATGGCTAGGTAGATATATGACTGGATAGACACATAGACAGCGAGTCATAAACTGACTAGAAAGAATGGTGGATACATAGATGCGAATGATGGTCAGAAAGTAAAAGTTATACAATTATGAACAGCAGGAAGACTGAATGATCGGATGGCTGGACAGATAAGAGTGGACGAGTAAAGAGCGAGGCAGAAATCACACGGACAGACTGTTAGTTGGACTAATAAATAAATGGCGAGAAAACTGAATTTCACACACACACACACACACACACACACACACACACACACACACACAAACACACACACACACACCTTCCAAAGACCAGCTGAAGATACCACCAAACCGGATACTATAATAGCAAAGTTACGACAGCAGATAATGACTAAACTCCTCGCAACAGAGAGGTGGCCCGACACGAACAAAGAAAATTCGGTGCATATAACGCAGAGGGTGTGTGACGTCATACAGCCACCTGGGATCTCTGTGTTGTGATTGGTGGTTGCCGTGTTAGGTGTGTTAATTATACCTGGCCTCTTTTACCTCCGCTTACCTTCCCTTCGCCTCCCTCCCTCCCCCACTTCTTCCATTTTTCTAAAACGTCTACCTCTTCTTTCTCCATCTCTGTTTCTCTTCTTCTCCCAGATTTTCTTAACTATCTACCTCTTATTTCAGTCTCTGTTTCCCCCCTTTCCCCCTCCTTAACAATCTATCTCTTCTACCTCCCTTTCTATCACCCTTCTTCTCCTTAGCTTTTATTAACTATCTATCTCTTCTATCTCCATCTCTGTGTAATATTTCAGTTCATCCAATTCAACATCGTCTTCGTCTACAGTCCATTTTCCCTATCTTTCTCTTCCATATTTTTCCCTCCATAACCTTCTCTGTTTCAAAAACCTTCTTTTTCGTAATCTCCCTTCATCACATCCTTGCACGTTCCTTCGCCATACTTCTACTGCAGCCGGTATTATCTTTATCACCATCGGTATCTTCTACTGTCCATTTCCCGGATTTTCCTCTCTATAACTATCTGTAACTTTCTCTCCTGTCCACAGCCTTCTTTCGCTTTTTTGTTCTCGCATGTTCCTTGGCAATACCTCCGATGCAGTCTTTCTTATTTCCATCACCATCGTCTTCCCCTACTCCCCATCTTCCATAATTTCCCTCCCATATTTTCCCCGCCATAACCTGCCTCCTCACCCATTTTCTCTCCTCTTCTCCTTCCACCCCTCATCATTTCCCCATAGCTCTTCAACCCTTCTCACTCCTTGCACCTTCCCTTTCTAATGATACGCGATAGCTCACCAAAAATAAAGGTCAATAGAGAGCAATTTAAACACTGTAATCAACCCTACTTCTCGCGTGATGCTCCTTCATTAATTCGCCCTTTTCATTGCCACTTTCACTTTGCCCAAAATCCTACGTATCAAAGCCTAATTCTTTTTTTCGTGATTTCTATTTTTATTTTTTCCCATGTCTTTACTACCCCTTTTTCTCTGTGTCTAAATCATGCTCCTAACTGCCTCGTCTTTTACTACCTTACCCCCAGAGGAGAATGATGGACTGCAGAAGAGAAATTTCAGCCTTCAGCCAACCGGGCTCCCGTCCAGATGAGCCTGGGGCCATAACAACAACAGCAACAACATTAAGAGAGAGAATAATTCTGGTATACAACTTCTTCTAGTAACGATGTGTGTGTGTGTGTGTGTGTGTGTGTGTGTGTGTGTGTGTGTGTGTGTGTGTGTGTGTGTGTGTGTGTGTGTGTGTGTGTGTGTGTGTGTTAAAAGTCAGTCGGTACAAGTAACTCGTTTGATATACACGTCATTAAAATCAGTGGCACTCCTAGAAAACATGATCATCAAAACATCAAGACACCTGCTCAACCTACATACCACACAATCTTACTTCTCTCCAAGATCCGTATAACCTCTTCAAGACAGTGACATCTTTCTTTGTCATCTCTCTTGCTGCAAATATATATGATCCACACATCCACATCAGTACCAGATATCGATGTGATTACCAGTCACTCCAATTCGATATCAGTTTCACCTTCTACCTCAGTATCCTTTCAGTCACCTTACCTCGAACATTCAGTAGACGTCTTCCACATCTTCATTCATTCACTTCAGTCACATATTCTGTACTCTTATTCACTCTTATTTAAATGTTCACCCTGTCTCCCCTGTTACAATACCGTACCTTTCAACCTAACTTTTTTTTTTATTTTTCCCGTAAAATTTAATAGTACAATAGCACATACATTTGTTTTATCAACACTGGCAACCTCTCTTTTCTTAGCCTTTTCCACATACATCTTCCCTTCTGTTATTAATGCATTCTCTGACAGCACAATCTTTTCTTTTGTAGCTCCTCATGTGACAAAACGATAACTGCAAGAATCTACCACATCTCAGACACACACAAAAAAGAGTAATTAAAAAACAGGATATTGTCTGTTTTCCCCCAAGGAAGTCGCTGGAGTCTTTAGAGGAGGTGAGAGTGTTTTTAATAATCCCAATTGCTTATTAATGACAGTGTAGTTACCGTCCTTGTCTTCTTTATTTTACAGTTTTTACGGTGGGCGTCCTTGTGTGTGTGTGTGTGTGTGTGTGTGTGTGTGTGTGTGTGTGTGTGTGTGTGTGTGTGTGTGTGTGTGTGTGTGTGTGTGTGTGTGTGTGTGTGTGTGTGTGTGTGTGTGTGTGTGTGTGTGTGTGTGTGTGTGTGTGTGTGTGTGTGTGTGTGCCCACTCTGATTTGGCCTAAAACTGCCATAATTTGTTAAAACTGAGCTGTAACAAAAAATTCTATCTATCTATCTATATACCTAGGCTGCTTCCCCCAAGGAAAGGGAGGTAGCCGAGACAGGACGACTCACTCTCCATTTACTCATCCATTCAAACACATTCATTCGCATCTTAGCCCCAAAGGGGAGAACGGACAGATCCTCACCGCATCACACCGCACAAGGGTCAACTGCGCAATGCAATCAGTGACATCCACAGCAGGGCCCGACAGCAGAACTGGTTTACCCCTGCCACATCATAACAGACCCATCCCCTTACCCGCACCTAACCTGACTAGCTGATCAGACCAAATGCGGGAGAATATCCCCTCAGGGCTGCGTCATCACTTATTCATTCACAATTTCTCTCCATTTATTTCTGTCACACACAAGAAATTCAAAAATAGAATATGATGCTAGTCATGAAGAAGTGCTATGGAGAGGCAGCAGATCCACACTGCTGTGATACTGCCACTGAACTACGGGATATTAGTAAGCTGTGCAAGGACGAAATCTACCCCGCATGGACGAAGATCGATCCGGAAGGACGAAAATCTACCCCAAGTCAAGGAGGACGAGCATCTGAGGAAACTCTCTCATTCCCAAAACTTGATTACTACGCTGTGGTTTGCGTGAAATCCGATGACTTTGGTTATGAGGTTGAGATGAGTCTCCCTGGTCACTAGGCAAATAAAACCTTCAATCTGACTATACCTGGCCACTAACCGAGCTAAAAGGGTTAGGAATCATCGTGGAATTCAGAGTTAACGCGCTATAGCCTTTCCTGCGTATTTCCCTATGCGTCGAAAAGGTGAGTAAGAGGTGGATAAGTGAGGCAGAACTCCAACCTAACAGAAGAGATTTGGAAACCTATAGATATAAAGGAAGCCTGCCTCTGGACACTAAACTGGCAATTCTGCGAGTAAACCATGTTATTAAATAGTACATGCTGCACTAAATGAAACGCGCGCACAAGCACACACGCGCACACACACACACACACACACACACACAGAAGGGGGGGGGAGAAAAAAATGACTGAGACGGCCTGGATAATAAGACGTGCGGCTGACTCACCATGCATAATATTATTGGTAAAATTTTATGGCTTAGTTTTACCTCCTTTCAAGGTTCCTGTTTGAGAGAGTAAGTGTGAGAGAGTAAATGTGTGTGTGTGTGTGTGTGTGTGTGTGTGTGTGTGTGTGTGTGTGTGTGTGTGTGTGTGTGTGTGTGTGTGTGTGTGTGTGTGTGTGTGTGTGTGTGTGTGTGTGTGTGTGTGTGTGTGTGTGTGTGTGTGTGTGTGTGTGTGTGTGTGTGTGTGTGTGTGTGTGTGTGTGTGTGTGTGTGTGTGTGTGTGTGTGTGTGTGTGTGTGTGTGTGTGCTATTGCCGACAGCTATCCACAATGCTGGATCATATATCTTTTTCTTCTTTCCTTCTGTGTCTCACTCTCTGGTCTTTATATGCGACATTCATGCCTTTCCAATGACACATCTTTCTATTCGTCCTCTTCTAAATTTCACAAGAGCAGCAATAAAACATTTCTTCTACGTAAGCTGTCAGACATATCAAATTTCCACATAATTTTCTCTGGTATTCTTTTTTAACCCGAAAACTTGCTGATTTCTTCAGCAGTTAACACGCTTGGCTAAACAACGTCATCTATATATTACTTCTACTACGCTGACGATTATGTTCAGCTTTGTAGTGCTTTCACAACTGAGGAATTTCCATATGCCTCATTTATTAATAGCCTCTTGAATCCCAAGAAATTCATATTTCATTTTTGCAATTTCCTAACAATTTTATTAGGCTTAGGACTTTTTTTTACTAGGGATAAAATATAGGCTTTACTAATAAGCCTAACTACTTTCGGGTCTTCCTGTGTTGAATTAAATCACATGTAGTTTCAAGACTAGCCTAAAAAAAAAAAATCATTATATTGAAGAAGTTATTTGTATGCGTCTCCATCTTGCCAAATTTCTTATAAATCGTCTCCTGTCATCATGTATCGTTCTTGCCTTTTCTCAGTTTTCTCAGTCCTTCTGTAACTTTCGCCTCGTCCTCAGCCACCTCCATGACGTCTTCTTTTGAGTCATACGTAAAATCTAAGTTTTGACATTTCCTGCCTAGATCACTCGATTAGTCTTTACGTGCTTCTCTTTTCCCACTCTTTCCTCTGTTATTTCTATCAGTTTTCCATTTCCGTCACTAATCATCAATATCCTTTTCTCTAATTTTCTCCCTTTATATATTCATGTCTCTAACCCTGCTTAGTATTTGGACATCTTGCTTATTTCTTTTCCCGTGCTACCAAACGATTTTATTCAGCTCAGAAAATCCCTGTTCTGGCGATGGTGTTAATGAAGGAAATATCAAACGTCTCCCAGTCTCGCCTGAAGAAAATATACAAGTGGCGAAATAGAATGAAAACCCCATGTCTACTACTGCACGTTTCAGATGGTTCGATTTGTCCGCTATGTATTGGTCAGACTTCAGGAAGATACTTGTGTGTCTGTACATTCGCTTGATGGTGGCAAAAATATAAGAGCATATACATCATCGTGGTAAGTGGGATATCCATAGCCCCTCTCTCTATCTCTCTCTCTCTCGCTTCACACACCTTTATCTCCTTCCTTCACATACACCCTCCTACCTACGCACTCATGTATGGACGCACGCATATAAACACAAATTCTCACTGTCTGTCTGGCTATGTATCTATCAGTCTACAATACCTGTCTATTTCTATCTATCTATCTATGTATCTACCAATCCTTTTCCAACCTTTCTCTCCTACTCATTATAGCCAGCCAACCTTCGCACTATCCCTTCATACTTTCTCCTAGCCATATAACCTTCCTTTACTCAGTCTCTCCTACCATATCCACATTCTCTTTCTCTCTCTCTGTCTCTCTCTCTCTCTCTCTCTCTCTCTCTCCTTAGAACAAGGATCTTTCATTGTCGAAGTTTGGATAACGGGAGGAGGGAAGGAGGTGAAGGGAGTGGGGAGGGAAAGAGGGAAGTAGAAGGAAACAGGGGGATAAGGGAGGAGGGAAAGGAATGGTGGATGATGATTGGTCGTAACTTGTAGTGGAGGGAAGGAGGTGGCATATGGGGAGAGAGAGAGAGAGAGACTCACAAAAGGTAAGAAAAGAGTGAAAGCAGAGGAACCAACTGGGAAACTAAAAATTTTTAGTAAGAGGCCAAATGAAATTATTTGGACAGAAGAGATAAGGAATCTTGTGGGAAAAAGTTTATTGTAATATTATTTTGAGATGAGAAGAGAGACGGTATGGGTAACAGGTTTGTTGACAGGATTAAATTTCGAAAGATGAGGAGAAATAATGTCAAATCAATAACGTCCTACATTTAATGAGATAATATTTCGAGTGATAAACTCTGGAACTATGAAAGGAATGACGTTTGTTGATGAACGCCTGAATAAATCATACAAGACAAATGATGAAGACAGGTATTTGCGGGGAAAATAATAGAATCAACAGGTTAGAGAACGAAGAGGTGAGGATGTAAATGAGTAAGAGAATTTTACTGTCATCTTCCACATGTTTCCTGCCTCACTTTTCTCGCCTGTTGTGAATTTGCATCAGCATTTATCTCCTATTTCCAGAACAATGCCCCTATGTCTATGAGAACCCTTGCTATTAAGCCCCAGAATCCTGCGTCTCATTTGCTTCCCAGAAGATGAAGTGTCTGAGTGGATTTTTTTCTCTCATTCATCATACCACTACTACGGTATTGATTTTGGTGGAGATCCCAAATAATATATTTTGGAAACAGTTATCGTATTTATATAGTACGTGGCCAGGAAACATTCTTAAACAATTACACAGATTAGGCTACAAACTACATCTCCCGTGATACATCAGGATTCAAGCCTAAAAGAAATGAAAAAATTAGTACTATATTTACCCATGAGCGCGTTCGTGTAAGTGTCGTGGTGTATACTATTTTAAACACATGGGTCATAGTGTTTGTTGCTGGTGTGGGCGTTTATGGCGGTGACCCTGATCTGGAGTACCCAAGAATAGGAACCGGATCTGGAGCATCCTACAGTACAGTACAAACCGGATCTAGAGAACAACTTACACCCCCTCCTCCTCTTCCCCCTCTTCATCCCCTAACACGTATTCTACCCCTCCCCTCCCCTCCACTCTGACATCACCCTGTCTCATGCAAGGTGGGGTCGCTCTTAGTGTGTTTTTACGAGCCTCGCAACTAAATTCTTTCACTCTCAGATCTAAGTTAGTTCCGCCTCTCCTGAAAGCATTTATCCATATTTGCATAAAGCGTGATCTATACATATATTTCGCAATGCTTTTTTATATCACTTCTTTTCCTTTAACCCCTTTTTTCTTTATTGAATCACTCCTTTTTATTTGTATCTCAATAATTTTTCTCATATGTTGAAAATTTCCTTTGTCCTCTGACAGTTTTATGTTTAATATTGAAAATATTACCCTTCCTGTTCCTCTAATATCATCACTCTTGTTTTTCAGTTTCCTGACGTCTCTCAGTTATATCTCTTTCATCTCCTTGCCTCACTCTGTTTCCATTACTCCCCTCCTTCCGTCACCTTTTCCCTTCATTTCGCCATCTTCTTCCTTCCGTCTCTGTCCACCCTCTTCTTCCTTCACACTCTCAGCTATTACCATTCCTCCCTTCACCTCCCTTTGCCTTTCCTCCTTTTCCTCACCCTTACCTCCCTTTCCTCCATACACTCCCTCCATTCTCTCCCCCCTTCGCTATTCCTCCTGTGTTCAATCCCTCCCTCCCTCCCTCCCACAGTGTAGAGTGCTCCCTCCCTTCCTGTAGCTTCTCATTCCTTTCCTTTGCTCCCGTCTCCAACTCCCTCGTATTCTCCTACCTTCATTCTCTCCCTTCCTCCCTCCCTCCCTTCAGCCTCTAACATTCGCTCTTCCTTCCATCTCTCCTATTTTATTAGCCTTCCATCCTTCCCTTCCCTTCCCTCCCCCCCTCCTACTTCAATTTCCACCCGCTCCTCCCGAGTACCCCGTTCCTTTCCCTTCCCTCTCTCTTTTACCTCGTCCTTGTGAAAGCCATGCCGTCTCGGAGAAGGGGAAGGAAAGGACAGACAGCCAAGGAAGTGTCCGCTTAGAAAGGATAGGGGAGTCAGAGAGCAAAAAGATACACAAACAGACGAGAAAAAAAAACATGGATGGGCTGGGATGTCATGGAAGAATAAGCAGTGAAGTTAGATAATATAATTAAAGAAATGAAGACTAGAAAAGGATATGCAAAGTTCAGAAGGGGACAAGAAGTCAGAGGGGAGGAAAAGTAAAAAGGAAAGAAGAGGGAAAAAGACAAGAAGGATGGAGAGGAAGAGGAAGGGAGAAGTAGGAGGAAAGGAAGTGGGCTGTAGGTATATTGACATGGTAATCAGGAGGCTGGGTGTGCAGAAGGAAGGGGAGGGAGGGTGAGGGAAAAAGGAGAATAGGAGGAATGGGGAAGATGAGGGAAGTGCAAAGAGAATGAGAATCAGAGGGATAGAGTGGGGAATAGGATAAGTACAGATGGGAGAGAGGAAGGAAAAATGGAAGAATTATAAGGAGGAGCAAGAAAAGGGAAAGATGAAAGGAAAGTGTGTTTGGAGAGGATGAGGGAGTAACAAGGAGAAAGAATTGCATAGCAGGAAGGAAATAAAGGGGCTAGGGGAAGTAGGGAAGAACAGAGAAAGGAAATACACTTTTCGAAAATAAAATTCATATTAAAGGTCAAAATCGAAAATATGGGAAAGGCCTCTCGAGATACACACCAGTAAAAATGCAAGATAATTTTCAAGCCAATATGATTAAAAGTAATGGTTTAACAATATGGCAATACGTGTTGGTCTGAAGAGGGAAACACCATCTTCACTTTGGAAAATGTGATTAACTAAAAGAAGTCGTCCTCGTAATGAATAGAGTGAAAGATTTAACAAAACAGGTATAGGGGAAGAACAGAGATGGGACAGTACGATTGTGAAGACGGTCCCTCTAACGACATCGATGTTTTGACCGTCCCGCGTCGAAGATGAGAGGTTATTTCCTTACTTGACAACTTGTGATGTTAGTTTTCATTTTAATCTGATGAGAGAGAGAGAGAGAGAGAGAGAGAGAGAGAGAGAGAGATTATGAGTGTGACTGACAGTGAGACGTGAGATAGGACAGTGAGTGAGAGTGAGAGACGAGGCAGCAGTGTGGGTGAGAGTGAAAGTGAGAGTGGGAAAGAAACTGGTTCCATGGGTAGCCTAGCCTCGGGTCAGGGAGGAGCGAGAGACTGGTTACCGGAGAGAGAGAGAGAGAGAGAGAGAGAGAGAGAGAGAGAGAGAGAGAGAGAGAGAGAGAGAGAAGGAGTAGCCGAGGAAAGCAGTAAAGGACAGGCGTGAGATAACATGGACTTCAAACCCACATTAGAGTTATTTAAGGACGCGACTTAGACTCTCTCTCTGTCTCTGTCTCTGTCTGTCTGTCTGTCCGTCTGCCTGTCTGTCTGTCCGTCTGACTGTCTGTCTGTCTGTCTGTCTGTCCGTCCGGTATGAAGAATGAGACAGTACAGAACAAGTGATAAATATCTGACAAGCGAAACGAGTAAAGATGACGATGGTGATGCAACCCGCCCAATGACCGTGACCCTTGACTCACACCTGTCCCACACCTGATCAGTAAATATCACGCACAGGAACACCGGATTTATTCATTTCTCGGATCACTGACACCACCCTTACTGAACTGCTGTCTCTAGGGGGGGGGGGGGGAAGGAATGAGCAATGGATGGTGGTGTGGGACTTACCTTTCTATTGAGGACCAATTAATACAAATTTATAGGAACTGATTTTGTCCTGAGTATATATTGTACACAACACAGTATTTCACGATAGGTTTGGCAAGCATCTTCTCTGTGATTTATTTTACAACGTCTACCTACAGCTCCGTAATTTAGTTTTGACTATTTATTATATTTATTTATTTATTTATTTTTACAAATTATCATCCCTCTTCCTCTAACTTCTCACATCCTCAACTCACCTGGCTTAATCCACTTCAAATCACATCCCCCTAACTCCTCCTCTATTACTCTATTGCCGCCACCAAAACTGGACCACCAGGAAGGGAGGGTGCTGGAGTGGAGGAGGGTATGGTTTGTATCTTCAATGGCTGGACTAGCATCGAAAATTTTGTTCAGTTAAAAAGTCCCGGCAGCCAAAGTCTTTAAAAATGAACTCTTTAAAAACTAACTCGAGCAGCTCTGTCTCTGCTTTTAGTATACTTAGGAATTTAACTTATATTAAAAAGGAAAGAACAGGTGTACGGCTGTTTGTTTTCCTCCTTACTTTTTCCCTTCTTCCTACTTTCCTCGTTCCCTTCTCCCCATTCTCCTCCTCGCAGTTTTCTTCCCCTCTCCTACCCATATCTTTCCTTTCCTCCCTTTCTTCCTCCCTAATCTGCTTCTGCGAGTTATCTTCTCCCTTTCCCAGCTCTCCATCTCCCTTATTCCCTCCCCTTCTCCCTTCACGCCTATTCTTTCTCGTCTCCTTTTCTACTGCCTCATGCACTTAGCTTCTCCATCACTCTCATGCTCCCCTCCACTCCTCTCCTCCGTACCCACATACACACCCTCTCACTGGCCACCTCGCTGCCCTGATTCACCCTCGTGCCCAAAGCGTCACACACAGCTCGACCAATCACCTGACTGATCTCCCATGACGTCATATAGCTCTACCAATCACCAGACTGATCTCCCATGACGTCATTCAGCTCTACCAATCACCGGACTGATCTCACATGACGTCACGCAGCTTCACCAATCACCAGCCACATCTCACATGACGTCACACACAACTCCACCAATCATCGGCCAGAACATCAGGCTTCCGCCTCCACTGGAACTTTTACCCGAGATAGTTCAAATATTTTTCAATGGTCCTTTTTTTTAGAGAAGTCTTCCTGGTTATATTTCATTCTGATGTAACATTCTACCTTGATCTGACTTTTATGCATCTTCCCTTTGTGACACACACACACACACACACACACACACACACACAGTCTAATTTATTATTCTTTACATACTCTAATTTTATTATTTTCCTTATACTGTTTTCCCTTTTGCCCACTAAACCTCTTCCAGGAAACAAACGAAGGAAAAGCTATTATTTTATATTTCAGAGAGAGAGAGAGAGAGAAATGAAAAAGACGGAAAAAGGGAATGAAGAGAAGAAAGAGGAGGAGAGAGGGCGCAGGAGAAGAAAGAAAAAGAGGACGAGGAGGAGGAAGAAAGGAGGACGAGGAGTAGGAAGCAGCAAGAGAAGAAGGGCAGAGGGAAAAGAATATCACCATTACATGAGGTGCAATTAGTGAGCCGTGCCAAGGTCATGTACCAGAACGCCCTATCAATGACTTGGCATACCTGTGTGTGTGTGGGGGGGGGTGTCCCTGGGGGAAATGGGTGGCAGAGACAGAAAAAAAAAAGGGGGGGGGGAAGAGGAAGAGAAAAAATAATTTCACCACACCAATGTCTACTTCCACAATCTTCTGTTTCACCTTCTGTGCCTTTTGGCTTCCCAACCATCTTCCTAATCTACATCATGTCAATCCACTAACCTACATCATGTCAATCTACTAACCTTTATCACATCAATCTTCTACCTCTTCCATTTCTCCATCTGTGTCTTGCATCTATCCTACCCTTCTAACCTACACCATACCACCGTCTACGACTAACAACCACTGCACCGTTGCTCCATCGACATCTTGTAGACCATCTCTTCAACCCTCCTCATAACCTACACCATAACATTATCATTCTTCAGTTTCACCATCTGTGTCTTATATCTATCCTCTTCCCATCCTGCCCCATGCCACCGAATACAGTAAGCATCTTCTGTTACCCCGCCTGTACTTCGTTGACAATCCCTCCTACCCTTCTCCTTACCCCCACCATACCACTGTCTACAGCCATTTTCTTGTGCATCACCGCTGTCTTGTGTCATTTGTAATTTTAAGATTATTGAAAGGAAAAAGACAACCTTCGCCGTGGCTCTACCTTGTCCCCCACATCTGTTGACTCTGCCGTCTGTCCCTGAGCTGCCCCCAACCTCCCCGGCAGAGATGTGAAGCAAGGTCGGCAATTTTTCCTCTTTTTCTCGTTGTGTGTGTGTGTGTGTGTGTGTGTGTGTGTGTGTGTGTGTGTGTGTGTGTGTGTGTGTGTGTGTGTGTGTGTGTGTGTGTGTGTGTGTGTGTGTGTGTGTGTGTGTGTGTGTGTGTGTGTGTGTGTGTGTGTGTGTGTGTGTGTGTGTGTGTGTGTGTGTGTGTGTGTGTGTGTGTGTGTGTGTGTGTGTGTGTGTGTGTGTGTGTGTGTGTGTGTGTGTGTGTGTGTGTGTGTGTGTGTGTGTGTGTGTGTGTGTGTGTGTGTGTGTGTGTGTGTGTGTGTGTGTGTGTGTGTGTGTGTGTGTGTGTGTGTGTGTGTGTGTGTGTGTGTGTGTGTGTGTGTGTGTGTGTGTGTGTGTGTGTGTGTGTGTGTGTGTGTGTGTGTGTGTGTGTGTGTGTGTGTGTGTGTGTGTGTGTGTGTGTGTGTGTGTGTGTGTGTGTTCGCGCACTCGCGCGTTTCGTTTGCCTGACCTTTTTTCCCTCCAGCCTCTTCTTGCTGAGGGTGCGGAAGTGTAAATAAATCTAGGTTCATGTAACAAAGCCCTTTTTTTATGTTCTTTTCTTGTACCTACTGTGTTTACTTAGGTGAGAGGTTTTGAAGCAGGTGGACATAAAGTTGCGCGTTGGGTTAGATGTGCATGTGTATTTACGTCGTGTTTACACTCTAGCGTCATCTTCACAGGTTGCACACAGCGTCGTCCTGGTGGTACTCTTGTCACTATTAAGGGAAAGGAAACTCCTGGGGTTGGATAAGTAACGTGTTTGTCTACGAACCTTCCCGAAATGAGTTCAATCCTATCAGGGATGAACAACATTTTGAGGGCAAGGTATAGTATGTCCTCGCATCCCCATAACATCTACAAGTATATTATCACGGCCACCATTTCCCCCCTCCCCCCATCCACACACCAATCATCATCATAATTATCACTAGCAGCTCCATCACTCTCACCTATATCATCATCAGCTCCACCAATAACATCACCATCCTCACAAGAACCACTTCTACCCCTTCCTCCACAGCACCATCTTTATTACCATCACCACACTTACCATCTCAGTCATCACCACCACCACTTCCACGAACACCACTACCATTCCCACAAGCACACACGCATCCCACCATCTCTTCCCCCAGCCACACCCACTCTACCTACTTGAAATGCAGCGAGTGGCCTCTCTAAAGCACAGACATCCCCACCCGCCTTCCTGTCCACCTCGAGTCTGTAATTACTTTTAATGTGCGTGTCTTTTTATTGCCGTGCTAAATCACTCGCTCATGAAACAAACATCAGTGGGCGCACAATACTACTCCCTATTTAAGGCTAACCCGGATGTTCCCCTTTCGGCTGTAGTATTTAGCAACAAGGGTACAAAATCTTAGGTGCCTGGTGGTCTTGTGGTCAGGGCGTCCCAGTCGGAGTGAGGGCGTACAGCTATCCCCTTAAATTAAATGCTTTGGACTACGGTTGACAAGTTTCAGGCTCCTACGCCCCAGAAGGGTACTGAAAATGGCTGTTACCGAAACAGGACTCAAAGTTCAGTACATCAAATTATTACTTCCTGTATTTCCCACCGTAGGGCATAGCAAAAGCAACAATACACTGTTTGATGGATGCTCTGTTAACCAAGTGATACACTCAGCAGAAACATGTTTGCAAAGATCAACAGAATAACAGTGCATTTCAAGACAGGCATCATCAACGGATGCTTAGTCGAGAAGAACGTACCTAACTCCTACACTGCGATTGCGTCCCTACATTCTGCTCTTTCTATTTCCACCCGATTTTATCCATTTTCAAGGTACTTTTCTAACGGGAGGGAAAATTGTACCTTTATGAACCAGTACACTAATAGGGCACTCTACTGCAACGAACAAAATTCTGTGGTACTAACAACACCGAGAAAATGGAAGAGAAAAGGAAGAGACGTCCATGTACTGAAGAGGGTTAAAGGATGTACATATTTTCGTACATTTCTTCACGAACTGCGGCCATCATGAACACACATCACGCGAACAGTACCGATAACTTTGGCCTGAAGTAACTCCGCCCACGAACAAGGCCGAACACCTGACAACCACACAACCACAACGTTTCTGTGGTAATATATTGGTCGTTGTTCCTGTCTGTCACTAATGTGTTGGCAGAGGGCATTATATTACATGACAAATACTGACAGTGAAAAAGACAAACAATAAAGTTAATACATATACTGAAAACTTATTATTTTTTTTTTTTTAATACAAGGAGAAATGCCGAAGAAGGATGCCGAGAAGATATTAAATGTAGTATTGCTGAAAAGGCTTGTATGCTACACGGAAAAATTTAGAGCTTGAAGGAGTGAAAAATATCATGGAGTAAAGCTGTTTTCTTTAGGGTATCAGGAATTTACTGCCTGATAAGACCTTCACTCAGAGCAAACACGTGTACCAAGCGGAGCCGAGGTAAGCTATCTAGGTGTCCGTCACTTTCCCTCACCCTCGGGCATATTCACACATTAGGGAGTGGCGGCCGTCAGTCTGGAGTCTGTGAATCTATTCCTGAGGTCACAGTAAAATATTCTTGATTTTCTTTTTTTTACACAGTATCTAGGCAGGACGTCCGAACTAGTGCTTAAGAGCATTTTTCGATAATATAACAACTTTCTTGGCATATCTGGGTCTGGATTATGACGTGTGTGTGTGTGTGTGTGTGTGTGTGTGTGTGTGTGTGTGTGTGTGTGTGTGTGTGTGTGTGTGTGTGTGTGTGTGTGTGTGTGTGTGTGTGTGTGTGTGTGTGTGTGTGTGTGTGTGTGTGTGTGTGTGTGTGTGTGTGTGTGTGTGTGTGTGTGTGTGTGTGTGTGTGTGTGTGTGTGTGTGTGTGTGTGTGTGTGTGTGTGTGTGTGTGTGTGTGTGTGTGTGTGTGTGTGTGTGTGTGTGTGTGTGTGTGTGTGTGTGTGTGTGTGTGTGTGTGTGTGTGTGAAGAATGCGCATCTACCCTGCCTGACCTTCAAAAGACATTGCAAAACGAAGACGTTGGTGTCCCAAGCCATGCCAATGAAGCCACTTAGGCAGTCAGCACCACAAATTCATATCCAAGGTCATGCATTCTTTTCCTGTTAGAGACTTCGCCTCTTCCCCAGACGACCGTCCATCACAACTGAGGCTTTCATAGTGAAGGCAGACAAGAGCCAAATATAAAGGACGAATACACAGGTTATTTTCCCACATCCTCACACTAAACTCCCGCTTTATGACATACTGGTGTTTGCCTCATAAAACTTCTGAGCACCTCAATTAGCTAGAAGACTCAAGCTCTTCGTGACCTGTAAAATTCCAGTAAGCATAAACGATCTCACGCCACTGAACATGTGTCACTTTATCCATTGTTTACTTCCCCATCAAGGTCGCCCAAATTAATCCCCCTCTAGATCCGAAACAAGGACCCTCTCTTGTCTTGATCTATACAATAATTTCAGCCCAACCTGGAACTGTATCTTCACCGTAAACACTATTTCAGTACATTAATATTCTTTCATAACGACCTTCGCTTCTCCTCTAGCTCCGACCCGTTCCATTCCGTCAGCCCACGTCGTGATTGAGATGAGTCTTGTATCATTTTACTGAGGTCTTTGGGGCAGAGAGGTGGTGGGTTCAAAGTGCAGAGCTGAGTAGGATGGAGATAAAGAAGTGAAAAAGAAAGTGTAGAAAGAGGAAGAGAAGGAGAAAGAGGAGGAGGTAAAGAAGAGGAGGAGGAGGAAGAAAAAAAAAAAAAGTTAAGAGGAAGTGCAAGGGAGGAAGAGGAGGAGGTGCAAAAGCCAAATATGCAATATAGTAGGAGAAGGCGTAGATATAAGAGTCTATGCTGCATAAAATCGTCTGGTGATAATGGAAAAAGGTGAAAATTAAGTCCCAGTAATGAAGACAAAACACAATTACAAAACAAAAATTATCCAAAATATTAAGCGAAAAACAGGTAAATCAGCAGGAGAGAGACATATTTTGGAAGCCATGAGACTGAACAACGAAAATAACAAAAACACCAGCACAGCAGCAAAGATAATTCAGTGGAACAAAATAAATATCAAGGTAGTCATAAAAACATAAGTGAGACAAATGAAGTAGGTAAGGCGGACCTGGAAAAAAAAAAAAAAAAAAAAAAAAAAAAAAAAGCATCAAGAAACTGACAAAAGACTGGCATCATAAAAATCCCACAAAATTTACATAAATACTGACAGAAGATTTCAGATGAACACGAGCATGAAAAATGGAGACAAAACATGAATTCTGCAAAAATCGTCTCGCCTTCAGAAAGAACACCGAAGGAAGAAGTACGATAAAAATCACAGTAATCACGAAAAACCTGACAGTGCACAGGTGAAAATAAAAAGATGAATATGAAATGTAAGCAGTCAAATGTATGGTGTAAAAATAATAAAGAGTGAATGGAAGAATATTAAGAGCTGAAAAAAGTCGGCTCTTCTCTGCCATAAGTCTTCCTCGTGTAAGAAATATGATTGACAGGTACTCAGGGTTGTGGAACTCTTGCACATACATGAACACGCATATAAATGCACATACATGGACACATACACACGCTTACATATATACGGTACATTAAATAAATAATGAACAAGCTTACATGCAAACAAACAGACACTTACGTTCATACATATAAATACACGCTTACGTACACCCTTACACTGATATACGCAAACATACCCATACGCGCTCACAATTACATCAATTCACGCTCACACCCTTATATAAAAAGCCAAAATCCACTTACGTAATACAGTGCTTTACTTCCTCATGCTTTAAATCCTGCTATACACTGCTTTTTATCTACTTCCCGGTTTTCTCCCACCTTCCTTCTACTGCCTCATTACTTCCCTCCTACTTTCCTGTTTCACATTCATTCTACTGCCTCGTTACTTTCCTCTTTCTTCCCTCATTCTCTTCATTGCCTATAATTACCTGTTCTTTTTCTCCTACAAATCTTCCTCCGTCAGTGCTATTTACCTTCTACTTTCCTCTTACTTTCCGCCTACGATCCTATAATTGCTTGTTCCTTTCCTCCTACTTTTCTTCCTCCATCACTGCTACTTCCCTCCTATTTCCTTCATTCTTTTTTTCTCTTAATTTCCTCCTGTTCTCCGCCTACATCTTCTGTACACTCCTACTTTCTCTCTACTATCCACCTACGTTCCACCTACACCCCCCGTACTCTTCTCCTAAATCCGTCCCACGTTCCTCCCACTCCCCTACTACTTTTACGTTCCTCTTCCTTCATCGTCCCCACCACAATCGTACGCGTTAACGCCCTTATATTATATGCAAAAAAGGTGTCAGATTTTATTACCTTTTTAGTTCTAGCTCTTTTCATTTTCTCTGTTTTATTTAATACACTTTCTTACTTAACGTTTCTCTTTCCTTTGCCACTATCCTTCCTATTTCTCTATTTAAGTTCATCATTTCATTTACTTCTCTGTTTCGCTATATTCCTACATTATCTTACCTTTATAGCTTTATTCATTTATTTTCTCATATTCTCTGACCAATACTTTTCAAAATTCAAATAAGTTCTGTTCCTTCCTTCTCCTCCACTTGCCAACTCCTCCCTCCTGCTATAAATTCCATTGTTACTACTAGTCCTCTTCACTCCATTTCTTCAACCATCATTTATTTTCTCTCTCTTCCACTCTGTTTCTCCTACCCTTCCACTCCTCCTCGCTATTCCTCACGCCTTGTTACTACCATGCTCACTTTTTCCTCTCCTCTTCATATGTCTTGCTTTTCTTTTCTCTCCCCTTCTCCCACCTTCCAATCTCCCCTCAACTTCCCTCACCGCCCCCCTCTCTCCCTTATCCAGCCATCATTACCTTTTATTTTTCTCCCTCCCTCCCTCTCTCTCTCTCTCTCTCTCTCTCTCTCTCTCTCTCTCTCTCTCCACCTTTCCCTCCCCTCTCCTCTCCTTACTGGTACCTCCCACATCCTCCCTGCTTCTACCTCCACTCCCAACCCCCTCCCCAACTCTCTGATATCTCCATCTTTTCATCTACAATCCCTTTATTTCTACCCCTCTCCCTCCAACTATCTTTTTTTTATCTCCCTCTATCTACCTACCCCTCCCCTCCCCTACACTCCCTACGCCCCCCCATATCCCCACCCCATCCCCACCCCCTCCCCAACTCGCGGATGTCCCCAGCAGAAGGAGCGGAACGAATTAAGGCCACCCAGCAATGGCGTTTGGAGGGGTGCAGAAAAAATACGTGTAAGCAGGATGTAGCAATTATATGGTTGCTCTGCGGTTGATCTCAGTGTGGCTGGGAAGATGGATTGGGGTGGCATGTGCTAAGGGTGTGGGAGGGGCGGGGAGGACAAAGGATGGGTCGGGATGGATGGATGGATGGGTGAGGAGCGAAAAGAGAGGGAGAGAGTAGAAGTGGGTGGCCTGGAGTGCCATAAGTGGAGTTTGGAGAGGGGCGGGGATGGTAGAGGACTGAATGGTTGGGGAAATGAAGAAAACGCATGGGAAGAGGGAGAGAAAAGGTGGATGGATGGGGAGGATGTGCTGGAGTGGCATGTGCAAAGGGTGCGGGAGGGAAGGGGAGGACAAAGGTTGAAAGGGAAAGGCTGACGAATGGAAGTAGTTTTAGAGCGGCATGTATAAATCAAAGGGATGGGTGGGAAGTGAAGCGCTGGATAAGGAAGGGAAGGAATGGGATGGGTTATTAGGAGAAGGGATGAAAATGGCTAGGATGAGGAAAGAAGTAAAGGGAAGGGTAGCGTAGAAAACTGAAGAAGGAAGGAACGAAAAATACCGAAATTATGGAGAGAGAGAAGGGACAAGAAAGGAGGAAGGAAAAACACGGTAAGTATAGGAAAGAGGTGAGACAGGAAAGGATGGACAGGGCTAGAGTGGAAAAAGAAAAAGAAGAAAAGGATATAGGAAATGAAGATACGTAAAGTTACAGGAAAGAAATGCATAGGAAGGACAGAGTACGAGAAGAACAGGAGATGTGAAGAAGATATTTGAGGGAAAGAATATACTGGTGCAAGAGACAAAGATGAATAAGCTGCACATGAGGGGAAGGGAGGGGACAGGGGAAGAAGGGAATGGAAAGGAGAAGGAAGAAAGGGAGGGAAGGGAAGGAAAGAGGGATGAAGGGAAGGAAAGGGGGCAGGGGAGAGAGAGAGACAAGGCCGAAGATGCGTCCAGCAGAGGGTTGAAGATGGCAGGGTATGGGAGGGTAGGCAAGGTCGACGGGATGGCCAAAATTATATATGGCCAAATACGCACCATGGACAGGGTTGAGAATACCATTAGATATGCAAAACAGATATTAGTTGATAAATTCTGCGAATGCGTGGTTAGATAAGAGATACTAAGTGCTGTTACATAAGCGCAGATTTTTGACACGGCGGATTTGACATTTGGGGAGATAGAGGAGGGAGATAAAGCAAGTAAAAACGACGACATATACTTTAGCACTTCGTTAATTTGTCTCTATTACTGTCATGATAAAATTTAGTATTTCATTATAGGTAACTTCTAGCGATTAAAACTGAAAGAAGCTTTACATCTTTTAGTGGTGAAACGCAATGATGGTATTCTGGGTAACGCCTGAGAGGTTTACTTGCCAATCATCATCACCAGAGTTAACCGATGCTCCCAGTCCTTCATGTATGCAACAGATCAGCTCTGGAACTTTGAGCTAGCTTCCGCTGTCTGTATTCCCTTCTGTCTATGACCTCTTGTCTTCTAAACGCACCGTGTCCAGGCATCTTGAAACGAACAGATCATAAATCTGTCTCTATTTTATTTCTTATTTTTATTTTCATTTTCTTATTTTATACTTTTGAGAGAACAATTTTGCAGGCTTCTAATCTCTGGTTCCTATTTCCTTACTTTAAAAGAAACCACGGTGCACTGTACGTACTTGATGCTAGTTCACTCAGCAATTTTATTCAGCAGCGAAAAACCTTACACAACAAAAAAACAAGCATCCTAGGTGGGAACTGTGGACAAGGCAGATGACAGGTTTTGGGCTTCAATAGATACGCTCGGTTCCTAAGAGTGTCTACCCCATCCGCATGATCCCTCAGAATGAAGTTTTGAGCGCTGAATCACAAGACTATGACAATAAATAAAAAATATGCATAAATGGATACATATTACACACACACACACACACACACACACACAAGAAGATATGCATAAATTGGTAGATAAACATATAAAACAAGCTGAAGCTCATGATCAATTTTCGGTTGAGGTAAATTTGTCTTTGCTGGAAGAACAGTAACAAGAGGGGACAGATCCTTTCCATGTCACTTGAACTTCCTGATATGAGAAGTCTAGTTACGACAGGAATAGCATCTAAAGTGACGTGGCTCAGTCTTCTCTTCTCCACACGATGACTGGGATTACAACATTAGCCTCTTGAGTCTGCAGTCCAACAACGTCATCTTACTATTTTCTGGCGATTTCATTCAGTTTCTCATGAAGAGGATCAGTATTTACTGCCGCGTTCAAATAGCTTTTTCTTGCCTCTGATACCGCAAACAGAATTACTATTTACTGCCGCCTTAAAATCACTATTTGTTGCTTCTGAAATCGCCAGTATGATGAATTATTTACTGTCGCTATGAAGTCACTACCTTTTGCCTCGTAAATTTGCCAACAGGATCACTATTTACTGCCGAGCTATGTTCACCAGCAAAAATGCTACCATATTTAACAGCGCTGAAGTCACTCAAGCTCTTAAACCTTAAGTTGGACCAGATTGTAGCGCTTTCCCTGTTTATTACACGTATTTCAGAAGTAATAAAGGACAATACTATAGCACTACACCCTTTACCATTTCTTCCTGCCTAGCATCGTAACCCTAGTGTTAATTTAGTGCTGGAACTTGAAATTCAAGGTGAGGAGACGGCAATAGGTAAAATTAAGGTAAAAAAATATAGAAGTATCCCTACATAGCACAGCTTTCAAGGAACCTCAGCAAAAGGTAAGTTCAACAGGTTATATAAGCAGGCCCTCACCTGTCTCACGTGAAGAGGCCGCGAAAGAGGATGACACGGGGTTGTGGGCTATAGGCAGGAGAGGAATGGGAAAGAGGAATGGGGGGGAGGTGAGATGGGAAAGACCTAAAATAAAAGAGGAGGGGGGTTAACAGGAGGAAAAGAGATGGGCTAAAAAAAAAAAAAAAAGATGAAAAAGAAGAAAAGAGGGGGACAATAAGATGGGGAGGGGGAAGGAGAATGAAAGGGAAGACGAATTTTGAAGGAGAAAAGGAAAGTGAAAGGAAATAAATGAGGAAGAGAAAAACAGATAAAAAACAGGCAAATGAGAGAAGATGCCAGCGGAGGAAGGGGGGGGGGTGTATGAGACGGAGGGAAAGGAAAGGACTAAAAAAGAAGGGAGGGGAGAAAATGGGAAGAAAGGGGGAAAGAGAATGATAAGATAATGGGAATCTTATACTCCTTCATACCTTTCCCTCTTCCCCAATCCCAGTTCTCTGTATCATTCACCCCCTGTATCTTGGAAGGTGTGTGTGTGTGTGTGTGTGTGTGTGTGTGTGTGTGTGTGTGTGTGTGTGTGTGTGTGTGTGTGTGTGTGTGTGTGTGTGTGTGTGTGTGTGTGTGTGTGTGTGTGTGTGTGTGTGTGTGTGTGTGTGTGTGTGTGTGTGTGTGTGTGTGTGTGTGTGTGTGTGTGTGTGTGTGTGTGTGTGTGTGTGTGTGTGTGTGTGTGTGTGTGTGTGTGTGTGTGTGTGTGTGATCGTTCGTCTTTATTTCACAGTTCCAGCCCCCAGTGACCTTGCGTTAACCACACCACACCACAGGTCACGAGATACACCAGTATTCTCTCATATCAGTTTCTTCACCCCCCCCCCTTCCCTCCTTCCTCTTCCTGTCAACCCACTACCCCGGTAACCCTGACTGCATCATCATCATCATCATTTTTTCAGTATACAGTATTACACACACACACACACACACACACACACACACACACACACACACAAGGAAACGGATGGATTGATAGGTGGGAAGAGTAATGCACAGTCAGATGACACCAAGGCTAAGTAGACCAATATATGAAGTGGACTGATGAGGAGCAAATAATGGATGGGTGGGATGCATGACAGAGCTTTACTTCCTTCAGTACGACGGCGTATCAGTCTCGTACACTCTTGCTACTACAATCTTATTTAATTCAGATTATGTGAAGACTTTCTGAACTGAAGGGGTTAGATATAGCTTTTCCTAAACCCCGAGAGAGAGAGAGAGAGAGAGAGAGAGAGGAAATAAAGACACCTGATACTGTTATGAAGGTATGAATGTGTAATGAGAGAGGCAGCACAGGAAGAACGGTAAAAGCCACAGGTGTTGATTTTACGAGTAACTGAGAAACACGGAAACACACAAGGCAAGATGACAAGCAAAGTCGGGAGAGAGATGAGGGTATCAGGTGTTCCATTAACCTTCTCTCTCTCTCTCTCTCTCTCTCTCTCTCTCTCTCTCTCTCTCTCTCACACACACACACACACACACACACACACACACACACACACACACCTAATACCAGACGATTTTATGCAGGTAAGAGTGAGCCACTGGGGCACGAGAGTAAATACTAGTACCAATTTTGCCCTCAAGGTCGGGATAACTCTAGTATTCTCTTCCAGCTGACACAGACGATTTTATCCAGCTGAGAGGAGCCTGGGTGATAATCCTGTCAGCCTGAGGACGTCTTTCAACTTGAGATTATTTTTTTTTCCAGCTTTGTTAAGAGGAGAAGGAGGAGGGGGGGGGGAAACTGATGACTCTATCTAACCCCTCCAGTTCGAAAAGTCTCCTAATTCAAAAAATAAAACTGCTGAAAAAAAAAATAATAAAATATAGAGTACAGTACGTAATCGTATTGAAAGGGCTCTACTACACACACACACACACACACACACACACACACACACACACACACACACACACAAAACCTGACTCAAACAACCTCTTTTTCGGATATACGATTTTCTCCTTTACGATCTAGCGTTACAAAAAGTGCCCTCGAACCCCCTTAAACACTAAGATCGAAAATCCCTTACATTTACTATAGACTTTACGACCTTAGGGGCGCTTCAGGATCGCGATATAAACCAGAAGAAGATACCAGAAGATGAGCGAAGAAGCTTGGGTAGTATTTACAGATTTTCTTGACCTTAACATACTCACTTTGCCAATTTATTTTTCACTCTTATTCAAGATCATTTTTTTTCCAAATTAGGGGGGCGCTCTAACAGTGAAGGAAACAATGAATCCTGTATTTAAATCCCTTCTCTTCGAAAACCCTCCCTTAAGCTAAATAAGTCCAGAAATATAAAAGAATAACCCCTCATAATATAATCGGACTGAATGGGTAAAATGTGCATACGTGTAAGACTATCTTTTTATCACCTCTCACAAAACTACTATGCACTTCACATCTAGACTACCGTGAACAGTACCATCAGTATTATAATTATGATTCACTACATCCCTCAGCCATGAACTCTTATTTATTGCTAAAAAAATTGTCAGGTTTCTTTATAAATACGTTCCCGAGCAGATGAGCGGAGAAGCTGGGTCGGTGGGTATGTGAGGTGATTTTTTTTTTTTTTTTTTTTTTTTTCTGCCGGGTGCTAGCGCTTCCGCATTCTCCATCTGTTTTACTCTCTCCTTCGTTCCACTTCTTGGTTCCTATTAGGTTTGTTCCATATATTTTTTTTATATTCTTGCCCGTCTCTTCTGTTCTAAGCTTTTTATTTAACACTTAGTTTTGTTTTACAGATAGACTGATAGGCAGACAGGAAGAAAGAGAAAGACAGACGTACAGATAGATAAATAGACTGCCAGACAGACAGACAGATAGATAATGAGGTGGCTAGCAAAGACAGGCAGACATATACAGATATAATGATGATAACAACACTCCCTCTTTCCTGTTTTAATACATTTTCCATTTCTCGCATCATAAATTCTTCTTCCTTTTCACTATACTCCCGTTCCATACTTTCAGTCCTTTAACGCCTTTCTTGTTATCAATGTCTCTCTCTCTCTCTCTCTCTCTTCCTCGTTCCTCCCCTCCATGATGTTGATTTTATGGTGCCAAACAGGTCTGAGAGAGTCCACGTTGCTTCACCTCAACTACTGTAGGGTCAGGCTTTGGGTAGTGAAGGGGAGAGAGACAGAAAAGGATAGAAAAAGGAAAGTGTGTGTACATAAGGAGGAAAGAAAGAGGAGACAGTGTGTAGATATGGAGGAAAGAATGAGGAGGCCTGTGCTGATGAGGAATGCAGGACAGACTGAGCAAATATAGAGGAAAGAAAGAGAAAAGGAGGCAACGTGGAAAGAAAAGAAATGGGAGCCGAGAGTTCCAGTTTAAATTAAAATTCAAGGGCATGAGGGAAGAGAGGAGGAATACCGGTAAGGCTAACCTAAAAGAGGGAAGAGATGCGAAGAGGAGGAAAGAAGGAGAAAAGGAGAAAAGTAGAGGCAAAAGATACGGGGATGAGAATGGTAGGGAGAAAGGTAGAGTCGAGAAACATGGATATGAGAAACACAGTATCACCGCATCTCCCTTGACATCAAAAATAATGTTGTACAGGTACGACCAGGAGTAACTTATGAAAATGTGTCAAGTGGGTTCCTCTCAAACTCTACACGTTAGCCTTAACCCTGTCCATCAGGTACTCCAAGCCTGCTACTTCCCGATGGTTTCATTTAATATAACCTCCTGAATCCACTGGCGTCTCTTGCAGTTTACTCTTGCTACTGTCACACGATTTTACTTACGAGTTCCTAGTAGTGAAGGGGTTAAAGAATGCTATAACTAGCCCCTATGTTCGAAAAGCCCCTCCTTAGCTGAATTTTTAACGTACGTGGGAAAAAAAAAAATAGAATGGAAAACACGTCACTGGATTCAATTTTTTTTTTTTTTTTTCGAACTGCAGGGGATAGAGATGGCCTTCATTAACCCCTTCACTGCTTAAGATGCCTCCTAACGGACTGAAAGAGTTAATACTACCTGGCAGTTACTCAGCTTTAGGACCCTCTATGTAAACGTTAATCGACTTTAAGATTTCTAAATTTCACTGAGTCTTCCGGGATTCACTGGAATAAACCTAACTCAAAATAAAATCCTGTATGTGGACTTTATTGATATCAACCATACCCTTTTTACTCTAGCTTGGCCCAAAATTGTCACCTCCTATTTGCTTCGTTGTAAGAATAGATGGAAAACAGAATAGCAGCAATGTAGCTGGCTATAGGCTGGATGTAAGGCCGTGGCGCTGTCGTTTGCTGCCACTCAAAATACGTCAAATATGCAACACACTGACGAAACTTTGGCCTTAGTAAAGCTGAAATAACTTTATCTATGGCCAAAAATTACTGGAATATACATCAAATATTAGTGGAGATATTTCGTGTGTTTTCAAGATAACTGCTGTGATTATTTCTACACAAAATAACGAATTTAAAAAAAAGGAATTTAGTAACAATGAATGTAAAGAGCAAAACAATTTAAGCATAACACTGTTGCCATGGTAATTGACGGATCTGGCCCTTCTCTGCGCACTTAACACTTCCTTTGTTGAAACCGTGACGTCATGTGTTTACAACCTCTCCATAAACCGCACCTCACTCCACCTCACACAGCAGTACAAACTCAGGTGCAAGATTAGGGACCTAGATGGACATTAGATTGTTGCATGTTGTATTCTAGGGCAGATGTGAGACCATGCAAATAAATGAGTGTCTACCTTAATCCCCTTGTGTGGTTGACAGGTGTACAAACTTAACACTTCAACTTCTACCACCGAGAAAAAAAAAAATCCACGAAACTGGAATAATTAGCCAACAATCCCAATTCCACTCTTCCCTATACACACACACACACACACACACACACACAAACTCCACTCTCATCCTTTTCTACCCACACAAACAGACACCCCCCTACACACACCTTCCTCCCCCCCCCCTCCACACACACACCAATCCTCGCCTATAATCTTTCCCATAGACGTCTACAAGAAGCCTAATCCCGGGTGTTACAGAGGTATAATCCAGCTGTGTGGCGTGAGTCGTCAGTGGGCATCGATATATGTGACTCCTCGGCGGTTCACGGATACTGGCTGCTGAAAAATTTGGTGGTGAAAAGGGAAGGTGTTTTGGAGGAGGCTTGGATAGGATGAGATGGGAAAGGTGGAAAGAAGGGGGGACTTATGAATGTGGAGAGAGATAAATGATGGGGATGGAGATGATGGTGGAGAGGCGAGAAGTGGTTTGAGGTGGGGAGACGGAGGGAGGGTGAGGTAGCGGCTAATAAACACCAGAACTGCCCTAACCTAAACACAAGTGTGCTAATAAAACACATGAAACTGTACTAGGAGAGGGACAGGCTGGGTTTTGTTGACATGGGTAGGGTTCAGGTTCTATTTCTGGCTAATGTTGTATTCTTTTGCAAGCTCTATTTGACAACGTTTCACATGAGGTGTGTTTGTGAGGCAGGGCGGTGCTTCTGTGTGTGTGTGTGTGTGTGTGTGTGTGTGTGTGTGTGTGTGTGTGTGTGTGTGTGTGTGTGTGTGTGTGTGTGTGTGTGTGTGTGTGTGTGTGTAACTGACGTGGGATTTAACAGCACTGATACGTGATCCGGATACGCCCAAACCTTACATAACTCCATAAAGATACCATCCTGCCTTTGCTTGTACCTACCATTACCACTTCTAATCCTTCTCTGCAATATCCACTCATCTTTTTCTTTAAGCTGGTTACCTGTCCCTCTCGACCACTCTAACCCCTTTTCATGCTAGCTGTCTTTCCTTCACTACCAACTTACTTCTCCTCTATACGCTCGTTGTCTGTCCTTCCCTACAATCTCTACTCCTTCTCCTCCTCTTAATGCTGGCCTTCTGTTCTCCTTCCTCTTCTTCTATTCCCCCCTCCTTCAGTAATCCCTCACCTACTCTCGCAGTCTCCTCTTCCCTATTACACCTTACTCTTTACCTCTTCTGTCACTTCCTCGCCCCTTTACTATATCATTCGGTCATCCTCAATAGCATATTATATACTATGGACTCTCTCTCTCTCTCTCTTTTCCGTGAATTGCAGGAGTGAGTGACGGGTTACCCACCTGATGAGGCAATCCGGATTCCTTGCAAGAACGACCTGGGGGAAGTACGTCAGGGTGGAGGTCGACTGGGTGAAGAAGGAAAGATGGAAGAGAGGGAAGAAGGATGGAGGTGAGGGAGGATGGAAGGAAGAGAAGGAGGAAGGAAGGAAGAGAAAAAGGAAGGATGGAGGAGAGGAAGGAAGGATGGAGGAGAGGGAGGAAGGACGAACGAGAGGGAACACGGATGGAAGAGAGGGAGGAAGGATGAAAGAGAGGCAGGAAATGAAGAGATAAAGAAAAACGGGAAGAAAACGGGAATTTATAAATAAAGGAAGTTCGGGACAAACAGGGATAAAATGCAATGAACTTATGGAATGAATAAGGTACAAAACAGAAGGAAGGGAAAGCAAAAAGAAAAGAGAAGAAATGACATAAGAAAAAGGGGGGGGGGGGCAAATGCAAACATGGAAATAAAAATAAGAAAAGAGAGAGGGGGGGGGGAGAAGAAAAAGAAAGGGAAAGATTAATGATGATATATGAAAATGGGGGATGAACGCGAGATTATAAAATGAGGAAAAAAATTAACGATGGAGTTAATAGGGGAAATGATGAAATAATAAACTGAGGGAAGGAAAGAAGGGAGGGAAAAGCTTAATGTGAAAACAGAGGAAAAATGAGGAGGGAGAGGGCACAAAAAGATGGATGTGACGAAACAGGATGGAAAGGGCTGAAGGGAACAAAGCTGCTGAGCGAAGAAATGTGAATGTGTGGAGAGTGAGGGAGTAACAGATTAATTAGAACACAAAGACAGGAAACCGTGTGAGATCAACTGGAAAAATACAATCCAACTGGGTAATATAATTAGCGTAAATATTTGAACTAAGGTGAAAGGAGAGCGGATTTTATCATTCGTCCTTGATAATTTTTGTGGTGTGTGTGTGTGTGTGTGTGTGTGTGTGTGTGTGTGTGTGTGTGTGTGTGTGTGTGTGTTCGCTACTGATGGCATGGATAAGCATAAAATATTAAACATTACTGAAATAAAATACTGCTTGCTTAATTTCGTGTCATTCGAATGATCGTGAGTTCTTTGTGTGTGTGTGTGTGTGTGTGTGTGTGTGTGTGTGTGTGTGTGTGTGTGTGTGTTCGCTACTGATGGCATGGATAAGCATAAAATATTAAACATTACTGAAATAAAATACTGCTTGCTTAATTTCGTGTCATTCGAATGATCGTGAGTTCTTCCTCTCTCGCACACACACACACACACACACACACACACACACACACACACACACAAGCCCCACCCTGCCCTGCCTTACAAACACACCTTCACCCCGTATCTCACACTCAGTCAAATCAGGCGCGGAAATGAACACAGCCTAAGTGCAAAATGAGCTCGGTCTCTCCAGTGTAAACAAAACTTGGACCGTCCCTCACCACGTAAGGTCCCGGGTGTTTGAGAGCAGTTTTTCCTTCTGTTTGAGCCTCGATGTTAAATGTGGATGGCGACATCGAGGAACAAAGGGCTGGGTGAGGGACAGGGGGTGCCAGGGGGGGAAAAAAATGCCAGGTCGCCCTAAAAGATGAAGGTCGAGACAATTAAATGTGGAGAAATTATGTGACGCGTTCGAGTTTTTACGGATAAAAGTTACATATCTTCGTGATCACCCAACCAGCATAAGAATTTTAGCTCCTCAGTAGTATGCGACAGTAAGAGGATTTTGAGGTGGTGTTTCTGTACATAAAAATACAGTTCTTCAGAAAAAATATGACTTTGTGTTTGAGTGGTGTATACTGTAGTCTTTGCAGAACATATATGTTTGACGTGTACGAAGCTGACAGTCACTATAATTGCACAAGTGGAATTCAGCTAGCTCCTAAGTTGTTATTAGAAGATTTTTGTTCATGTTTACCTATGTCTTACGGTTACTATCGTTAACTGAATGCGTAAGAGTGTTGCCAAAAGCTTGTATTAAATAATAAATTGTGCTCTGTTCACCATATGCCAATATAAACTTAAAAGGTGCGTATCACTAACCACAGCTTCAGAATAAAGTCATCAATTTCCTGAACAAAACGTAATATTAAGATGCGTAAAAATGAAAAAATAATACATACATGGCTAAGGTGTGTGAAAAATGGCACTGTTATTAAAAAAAAAAAAAAAAAAAAAAAAAACAACAAGACAGTGCAAAAATAATCCGAAGAACACTGATCCAATAACAATATTTCTTCGAGAAATGTTGCTTTACGAGTATAAGAGAATGACGCACTACTTAGGTTCTGTAGAAAAACGATTTAAATTCTATATGTTTGCTGTATAGTATTTACTCGCCTCGGTTAGTGACATGCAGCAGGGCCGCGATTGAGCACTGGGGGGAAGGAGGCGTGGGCTAGTGTGTGTGTGTGTGTGTGTGTGTGTGTGTGTGTGTGTGTGTGTGTGTGTGTGTGTGTGTGTGTGTGTGTGTGTGTGTGTGTGTGTGTGTGTGTGTGTGTGTGTGTGTGTGTGTGTGTGTGTGATTACAAGTCAGAGCGTGGCTAGATATGCTGGGAAGGAGGGGTGGGAGAAGCGAGGAAAATAAAATAAATCGGACTGAAGACTACGAATAAACTTGCCCTGTACTACATAGCGCTGACTGTCTTTCCTATGCAATAAAGTCATGTGCGTGGCGAGGCATGCAAGAGAAGGGGGAGGGGGCTACTGGGGAACGGGGGTGACTGGAGAGGAGGTATGTGACGGGGGGCATGGCATGGAGAGGGGGGTATGTGACGGGGGGCATGGCATGGAGAGGGGGAAGGCATATGTGGGATTTATGAGGGTCAAATAGGTGGACTTCCGTGGGGTTGGGGTTGGCTGCAGCTGGACAAGGTCGGGGCACCGAGATGGGGTGGGGCGGGACGGGGTCTATGGCGAGGATGTGTGAGGTAAGGTGGGGACAGGAAAGGCGAGGTAGGAAGGAGGTTGTGTGTGTGTGTGTGTGTGTGTGTGTGTGTGTGTGTGTGTGTGTGTGTGTGTGTGTGTGTGTGTGTGTGTGTGTGTGTGTGTGTGTGTGTGTGTGTGTGTGTGTGTGTGTGTGTGTGTGTGTGTGTGTGTGTGTGTGTGCGTGTGTGTGTGTGTGTGTGTGTGTGTGTGTGTGTGTGTGTGTGTGTGTGTGTGTGTGTGTGTGTGTGTGTGTGTGTGTGTGTGTGTGTGTGTGTGTGTGTATGGCATGGACGGGGGGCATGGCATGGAGAGGGGGGGAGGCGTATGTGGGATTTGTGAGGGTCAAATAGGTGGACTTCCGTGGGGTTGGGGTTGGCTGCAGCTGGACAAGGTCGGGGCACCGAGTCGGGGTGGGGCGGGGCGGGGTCTGTGGGGAGGATGTGTGAGGTAAGGTGGGGAGAGGAAAGGCGGGGTAGGGAGGAGGTGTGTGTGTGTGTGTGTGTGTGTGTGTGTGTGTGTGTGTGTGTGTGTGTGTGTGTGTGTGTGTGTGTGTGTGTGTGTGTGTGTGTGATAGAGAGAGCAAAAAAAATGCAGTAGTAGTGAAAGTAGTGGATAAATTAGAGGAAGATGAGAAATATGAAAAACCGTAAGAATCGCCTAACATACACTAGAAGATGTTGTAGTGAAAGGCTTAGAAGGGGAAACTACAATAAGCAGAATACAGTAGGCTGCTAAAGGAATCCCAAGGTCTACCCAAGTTCCAGGAATGTTGGGTCGCTCTTCTGTGGTGCAAGAGGCTACGATGTGTCACCAGGATGTGCTTAAACTGATCTGTCCGTCTGTCTGTTTTGCAACCCACATCCATAACAGGAGGCTCTGTCTGTATGGTGTATCCCTCTACTTAATTCCTTATCTATTTATCATGTATCCATCATTCCATCACCCCCCCAGTATCTATCAGTCTATCTATCTACTGATCTCTAAGAACAGTATACAATTTTGGTGTACACAATTCATAAACATCGGAATCTCCACATGGAAAATTGAAACATCCCCCATGATAAAGTTCGAGAAATTTCCTGTTCCATTTATCGTTGATACTTAACCTCGCACGACACACCACACATTCCTCATTTACCCCCTTCCCTCCACTGCACACACTCCCCTCCCTTTTTTATTCCCCTCCCTCATGCACTCCGCCATGTCGTTCTCGGTCTACCTCGACTTCTTCCAACTAGCACTCTTGTACATCCGTTCCATTAGAGTACAAGGTCAGTTAGGAAACCCGGGTGTCGTGTCACGGAAAAGGATGTGAAGAAAGTGACGTGAGAGGAGAAAAAAAAAGGGGAGGGGAGAGAGAGAGAGAGATTCAAGCTGTCACAGATCGATGCCAATAGTAAGCTAAATAAGACCTCAGTCTATTCCCTAGTTGTTTATTGTTTAGTGATGCTGCTGTAATATTAATAAGTACGCAAAGAGAGTTCCTAGAATTAATTGCTTACGAATATGCCAAGATATGCAGGTAGTCAGGTATACTGTGTGAGGAATGAACAATGATTCTCTCTCTCTCTCTCTCTCTGATCATCATCCATATATAATACCTCCTCCTCCTCCTCTCATATTTTTAATACCGGTAACATACTTGTTTTTATTAGTTTCTTTTTTGGTCCTTCTTTACCTGGTATGAGCTAAGCAGGGGACCAGGATCGAATAAGCAAGGTGACTTTGGGGGTTTTACCGAATGACGCATGAGAGAGAGAGAGAGAGAGAGAGAGAGAGAGAGAGAGAGTCAAATAAATTATAATGCTTGTGTAATTATATGCGAGTATAACATGCCGATAAATGAGTTATTTTTACACTGACCCCAGGGAAATGAGTCCCGTTCTATACCTCCAGATTACGTAGCAAGACGATGAGTTCAGACTTTTTTCTTTTTTTTTACAATGCAGAGTTAAAAATACAAGTCCGCCTACTATTCTACTGTGTCAACTTCACACTCATGGCATGACCGTCATTTATATCCCTGACGCATCAAATGAGAGAGAGAGAGAGAGAGAGAGAGAGAATGTTGGCCGAGAAACTACCAAACTCTGTCAGCTTACGAGTGTTTATCCAGCAGAGGACAGTGAGGGGTAGGAATTGCTGAATGTTAGGGAAATACCCCCAATTGTAAATAGCGTCAGAGAATCATCTTTATTTTATTTATTTATTTACAGATTTACATGCTTTTTATTTATAATTTATTTGCTTACTACTTTTGAAAATTATATTCAACCAGAGACAAAACCAAAATATAAAACCAAACTAAAGAATGCCTCTCTGGTTGTTCGACTTTTCATCGACTGTATCTACCAAAATATACCAATTCCCAGCCAGTCTGTGGATGACCCGTGATGCAGCAACCACTTAGCACCATAAAAGTTCCCGGAAAATTGACAAATCCTTAAAATTTCTCACAGCCGGTTTGGAGGCCCACGTCAGGCTTCTAAATATTCCATCGACGACACCTGTGCTTCTCCGCTCTCGGTTTCCCCTGCCAATTTGTTGCTGTTCTGCTGATTCACTGTTTCTTTGCTCTTTCACTGTTGGTTTTCTCTGTTGCCTTGCTTCCCTGGTTTCTCCCTGTCGGCTTCCTCTGTTACTCTCCCATTTCTTTGCTTTTCACTAATGGTTTCCTCTGTTGTTTTGTTGTGCCTCTGCTTTTTCACTGTCAGATTACTCTTGCTTTGTTATTTCTTTACTTTTTCACTGACGGTTTCCTCTGCTTTGTTTTTATGCTGTTTCTCTCTCTCTCTCTCTGTTTTCCCTGTTCCTTTGTTGTTTCTATGCTCCTTCACTGTCGGTTTCTACTTGTTTTGCTGTATCTGTTTTTTGTTTTTTTTCCACTGTTGATTTCCCGTTTTTCTTTTTTTACATTTTTCACCGTTTCCTTTGTTGCTTTGTTATTTTACTGTTGCTTCACTGTCGATTTCCTCATGTTGCGGTATTTCTTCTCTATTTCTTCAATGTCTGACTCCTCTGTTGCTTTGTTAGAGCTGTATACTTATCGGCTTAGGAGGCACAATAATATTTTCTGTTGGCTATTTATTTCCCATATTTTACTTTCAGATACTGCCTACTGTGCTGATTGTCTCTCTCAAACCCTCTAAAGCAGGGATTCCCAACGGGGGGAGGGGGGAATTCCTCCATGGGGGAGAAATTTGGACATTCCAAGAGGGGAATGAACAGATAAAACCAAAATAGCCTTTCCAGGAGGGGAATAAACATATAAAACCCAAATGGCCAAGTAGCTTTTCTGATGTGTTGTTGGTTATAGATTTGACATATTCTACAGCCATGTGCTTTTTGGCTTTTAATTTGTGTTTCGCAGAAGTCAGATCAGAATTTTGGTTCTCATAATAATCATGCTACATAAAAGTACAAAATACAATATCATCAAACCATTTTAAAAATCTCCATACTACCTATAGATTTCTTGCTGTTACACGTTACTATAAATGGAGGCGAAACAAATTATTTTATTAACAGGGGGGGTGGTGGGGGTGAGAATGCTCTCTCGGAAACTGATGAAGGGAATCATCAAACTTGCAGGCAGATCTGGGGAATGGCCAGGAAAAATTTGGGAACCTCTGCTCTAAAGCCTGGCGTCGACAACGATGTGGGACTTTTTCAAAAAATTATCCTATGAAACCGGGGGATTTTTTTTTCCTGCCATCTCCGCGGAATTTAAAATTTAGAATAAATTTTTCCAACTAGATGGGTTAAATGTGAGAGGCCTTTCATACCTTGACTAAAATCATGTAATAGGTGCAGGAAAAAAAGAAAGAAAGAAAAAAATGTCACTCGACCTTCAAGGGACCAATGGGGGGGAAGTCCTGATAGGCTATTTGGACCTATAAGCTTCACAAGTACGAGTCAGCAGGCGAAGGGAGGTACGCTAAGCATCTTCCCTGCAAAATCCGGCATGTAGCAATCCTGTGTCATAAAGACTTTGTATCATAAAGCAGCGACTTTGTATTTGCTTGTAGAGGCGTATATTTTAGACTTGTGGTCGAGCGGCTTTTATATCTTGTAGTAGTTTCCCCACCAGATGTCATAGTAAGTGAAGAGAGAGGTAAAGAATAGTATGGGACTATTTTTATTTGTCTTGGAAATATTAAACAGGTATAATAGTATAAGTCCTGGGTAGCTACCTCCCTGTCTCGCTATCTCTCTCTCTCTCTGTTCTAAAGCTAATCTCCGTCTCGACCTCTCTATAGGGTCGCTTGTCTCCTTCTAAACTCTCTTTCCCAACATCTCGTGTAGTAGGGTGTGTGTGTCCCGCACCTTCCTCATGGCAACAGAACCTTCTCACGAGAGGACTGCTGACAGCTAACTGAATCATCTCCTTACTGGCCGCTGTCGTCAGCTTTCCTCCGTGTAAGCGTTTAGCGCTGCTCGCTTCTCGCAAACACAACACCTTCTCATCATTTGACTTCCTGCTTCTATCTGTCTCTCTATCTATCTATTTATCTATCTATCTAGTATGATTTGCAATTATAATATGGAGACCTACCACACCTGTACTCTTAGGGTTTATTATCCACGAAGACTGCGTAAGAAAACACGTAAGGTCCTTATATAAAAAAAAAAAAAAAATGGCAAGGAGAGGTGCTACAACCCATGACCAAGCCTTATGCAGAAAAAAATATAGTAAGGAAGAGGAGGTACAAAACATGAACTCGCCATATGTGGGAATAAATTGGTAAGCGGGAGGCATTAGGGGAGCGTCCTTGCAAGCGAGATTAGGGTTGTCAGTGATTTGTGCTACTGCTTTATGGGGAGGTAAATGTGTGTGTGTGTGTGTGTGTGTGTGTGTGTGTGTGTGTGTGTGTGTGGAGAGAGAGAGAGAGAGAGAGAGAGAGAGAGAGAGAGAGAGAGAGAGAGAGAGCAATGAGGCAGTCATCCCCGTGTGGCTGTGGCATGTATTCTGGTTGGTTTGGACGACTAACACCAGTCTAACACCGCCCCGTAGCACCACTTCCTTACCCCATTCCTAAACACTCCCTATCCGATACCTTTTACACATGATGCAGTAAATACCCTTCAGTGTGTTGGTGATGCAAACTATGTCATATATAACTACGTCACATATTAATAAAGTTAATATATATCGCATAGGAGGGTGTCAAAAAGTAATATTTTTTTAAATAACAGAACAGAGGAAGGAAAAACAAATGAGTAAAAAAATATACACAAATTATATTACTAGGGAAGAAGCTCTATGGAGTCTTCAGTATTGCAAAAAGAATATGGCACTGTATTCAACTCCGGGCTCGCCTCTCATCCCCTCCCCTCCCCTTCCATACTACCTCCCCCCCCCTACTCCTCCAAAACCTCCCGTTCCCCACTCCCACGTAATCCCCCTCCCCTCCCCTCCCCTCCCCTACAGCCCCCACTCCCTCACAACATCGCTCACCACTACGCCCCTAGTAAGCCTAAAAGAGACGAAGAAATGCGAAAACTAGGAGTGATGCATTTTGAAACGGTCAGCTCTTGCGGTGGGGATCAAGTTCTGTATTTATAAACCTTCTCCATCTGAAGTTATAAGTCTGCTTGTCCTTACGTCTGTTTTCACTCACAAAACTCTCAAAATTTCAAAGCCAAACTAGAGCGAATAAAGAAATTCGTTAAATCCGAGAGATCTCTGATACTTATAAACTATCAGGGGGACTTGTTCATCCTGTAAGCTGGTTGAGATCCTTGATAAATACGAAATCTCTGAAGGTCGGGGATGCTGCTAAAGGGAGTCTGGGGTTGTATTCTTAAACCTTCTTAATTTGCGAGAAAGATCGCTTGTTTTAACCTCGATCTTAACCCTGACACCAAAACACTTTACAGCCTCATTAAGAGTGAATAATGCATTGAAAAAATACTATAAAACAAAAACATTCAGGTTTATAATTGCTACTGGGAAGTCTAAATCGTAAAACTAACTGCGTTGCTCTGTAAATATTTCTCACTAGGTCTGCTGGATTTTCGGTCTTGCTCCTGGGCTTCCTAAAGGCGGTAATGGCGACCTCACCCTGTTTCTTCTTTTAGCTCATTTATTTATTGCATTAAGCTTTTTCTCGTAGGTAAATCGAGAGGGTGTTGGCCTGGCGGAATGCATGGGGGAGATAATTAAGGGTTCTATTTACTGTTGTTTATTTTGACGTGAGGTTAACCCTTTGACTGAGGTGATGTAGTCTGTTAGTTTATCCCTTGTCATCTACAGAGACTAATTTAATTCATCATAGGGGAGATCATTCGTAGTGATGGGGTTCGTGAAAGCTAAATCTAACCTCTCTACTTGGAACAGACTCTCCTAAGCTGAGGATAATCGTCTGGAGGTAGAAAAACTTAGAGAATGGCATCAATTTGCAAAGGTTCAAGGGAGGAGATTGAGAGTCAATGTCTAGAATCATCCTCAGGGCTTGATTTAAATACCGAAGGGATGCAATATTGTTAACCCTTTCCCTTTCCTTTCTTCCCTCCACTAGCTAGGGTGTCTTCCCCCCTCCCCCTTTTCCTCCTCGTCATTCCCATTCCCCTCCTTCCTTCCCCTTCCTTTTCCCTATTCCTCTGGCTAGGGTATCATCCTCCCCCCTCCTATCCTTCATCCCCCTTCCTCTCCCCTTCTGCCATCCCTTTTCTCTCTTCTTCTAGATAGGGTGTCTTTCTCCGCCCTATTCCTCCCTCTCCCCCTTCCCTTCCACCCTTCCTCTAGCTAGGTATCTTTTCCCCCCTTCCCCTCCTTCTCTTTCTCCACCCTTGAGTAAGCATTGGTATCTTCCTTTTCCCCCTCCTACATTCCCTCCACCCTTCCTCTAGGTAGTGTGTTTTCCTCTCTCTCCCTTTCCCCTCCCCCTGCATATCTAGGGGCCTTCCTTCCCCTCTCTTTCTTTCTCTTTTTTCCTCCCTCTCCTCCTTCCTTCTCCCTCTCCCTTACTTCTTCCCTTTCTCTCACTTCCTTCCCCTCCCCTCCTCCCTCCTTCCACGTTCACCCCAATTTCTCCATAACCCTTCCCCCACCCATCATCACCTTTCCTCCCATCGTTCCTTTCAAAAGCATGGGTCACTTCCCTTCATCTCGCCCATTAATCTCCCACTGCCATGTGTCTAGGATAATATTTTTGCCTTTCACTACTGTCTTAGGGAATTCTAGGATTTTTTTTAACCTCTCACTATGCTCTTAGCTCATCTTACTTCCTCCGTCCTTCGTTTCGGCCATAAAAGAATTCCACCTTACTTTCTTTCTTAACCATTGCTTGTTTCTCATGCTACCTTCTAGACCTACAACTGTTTTTTTTTTTTCTCCACATCTTCATCCACACTTCCATGTCTCAAAATACTCCACCTCCCCTTCACATACCTCCACTTTCTTAGCTACACTTCTCCACCTGCCTACCCTTCCCCTCCCTCTCCCCTCACATGACATCCCAAGCTCTCCCACTCAATTACCTCATGTTCCCCCTCACCATCTATACTCATCCACACCTCTCCCAATCCCTATCTCTCCCACTCACCATCCCTATTCTTTCCCTTCCCCCTTAACACTTCCTCAGCTCTTTCCTTCCCTACCTTCCCATTCCCCCTCTTCTCATCTACAGCTTCCCTAGTTCTTCCCTTTCCCCCCTTCCTAATCTCCATCCCTTCCCTTATCTCTCCTCTCTCTCCTTCTCGTGTCTGTCCCTCTCTTCCTCTTCTCCCCTTCTCCCCTCCCTTTATCTATCCCCTCCCCATCCCTATCCCCCCACTCCTCATCTTCCCTCTCCCCTTCCCCATCCTCTCCTCCCCATTTCCTTCCTGCTCGCATCTCTCCCCTCCCATCCTCTCATTTCCCTCTCCTCCCCTCATCTCATTTCATCTCCCCCCCTCCCCAGCTCCCCCTCCTCCTCATCTCTCCCCCTCACTATCTCTCCCACCCCCTAAGTGCTGGCTATAGCGGACGACCTCTAAGTGGGGGCAGGACAGGAGAGTGGGGGAGAAGGGGGGACTGCGGTATATAAGGGGCAGGGACGAGGGACAGAGGCAGTCGAGGAGTGAGCGTAGAGAGGGAGAGCCCACACACTCACCACCAGCCGAGATGAAGGTGAGAGTGAGTGTGAGAGTGAGCGAGTGAGAGTGAACATCGAGGCAAGTGGATTTGTGGCCGTAACCTTATTTGAACATTTTTTCTTCTGAACATTTTTTCATCTCGTTACACATCTTCACACATATTAATACTGTGGTACATTATGCACATGCACATATCTTATTTAAGTATCACACCATATGCACAGACACAGACTGGATAAATGTAGATACAGAGACAGAATAATACAAGTTCAGCCCAAATTCTGTTTACTACAAGTGGAAAAAAATTGGTAAACACACACACACACACACACACACACACACACACACACACACACACACACACACACACACACAACGTATTAACAACCTGCTTTGCAAACTTGAGCTATTATCATTATCTTAAATATTCTTGCACTTCCTTATACGATTCCGGGTTGAGGCAGTGCTAGACACCTGGCAAGATACTTAGCATGGTTTTATTCGAAATTTCATCTCCCTCCCCCCCTCCCCCACCATAAAAAGTCTATCGTTTTATGAAGCAAATTAAAAAGTACCGCTGACTTCACAAATTAATTCTGATTTACACTACTCCCTATATTCATTGAACATAACGAAAATTTATGAATATTTTGATGAAACAACGGATGTCTTTTTGTTTATATACGAAACTCCATTAATAGAGAAATTCTATTATTCAGCTACTTCCAGGGAAATATTCTGTATCACCCATAAGACCGAAATTCAATCCTTTTTAAGATTTAGTCTGGATAGGAGAGAGGAGGAGTCACGAGAGTAGGAGACGAGGTGGGGGGGAGAAGTGGGAGTAGGGGGACAAGGATATTGTAGAGAAAATGTGAGGAAAGTGAGAAAATGGAGGAAAAAAATGGAAAGAAGGTGGAATGGAGGGTTTGTGGGGAGAGAGGATACAAAGGAGAATGAAAAAAAAAAGGTGATGCTGAATAAGAAAATGTAAAGTAAGAGGAGACGAGGGGAGGTGGGGTAGAGGAAAGGAGAAGACAAGAAAATACGAGCGAGGAAAGCCAAGGGGAAAAAAACGGAAAGTAAAGGTGAGGAGAAGAGGTGGGGGACAGAGGTGACGAAATGAGGAAAGAGGAAGCTGGTGAGACTATAGGTATGCCAGGAAAAGAAACAGCGAGGGAGAAAGCAAAAAATGAGAATGATGACTTGCACGCGGAAAGGTAAGGAGTAAGGCAACTGAGGAGGAGAAAGTGCAAGCAGAGGTAACATGAAGACGCATAGATAAACTGACTGATCGACATTGACATAGATAGATAGAGAGGCAGGTGGATGGATAGATAGATATTTAATAGGAAAGATGGAAGAAGCAAGTAAGAGGGCAACGTGTAGAGGAGGAAGGATTCGAAGCAAGGATGGGGTTGCTGGAAGGTCGGAAGAAGGGAGTGAGGGACGGGGAAGGACGGAGTGGGTGGGGTAGAGCAGAGATGAGCTAGGAAAGGGCAGAGGAAGAAGGTAGGAGGGAAGGGAGGGGCACCTAAGGAAGGGATGGAGAGAGAGGGGGGAGAAGTGAGGGAGGGAAAGGGGGGAGGGAAGGAGACAGAGGGAGGAGAAGGGCGATACAGAAAAAGGGATAAGAAACAACAGTGAGAGAAATGGGGATGGGAGGAGGAAAAGATAAAGGGTAGATGAGTTAGGAAAGGTTGAAGAAGGTAGGAAGGTAGGAGGGACGGAGGGGACACATAAGAGAGCGAGGTAGAGAGAGAGGGAGGGAGGGAGGATGGGAGGTGGGTAGAGGAGAGATGAGATAGGAAAGGGCAGGAGAGTGGAGGGACCGGGAGGGAAGGGAAGGACAGATGAGAGAGGCAGGGAGAGTGGGACCAAGACTGGAAAGGAGCAAGACAAAGTGGGAAATGGAATGTAAAGTTGTGATCAGTGTTTCTTTTACACTGTCTGGAAGCTAAGAGCCTAATGACATCAAACTAATCCATAACATTTAAAAGACTGAAAGGATTGCAATATCGCTTCCTCTGCTTGTTATCCCGGACGTGTAAAAGGATTATTGACCGCGACAGTACACTGACAAGACAGGAAAATCTGTGGAGAAAAGAGAGAGAGAGAGAGAGAGAGAGAGAGAGAGAGAGAGAGAGAGAGAGAGAGAGAGAGAGAGAGAGAGGGAGAGTGAGTGAGAGAGATGGCAGTGGTCTCCCTCAGGCCCGACTAGCAAGGGTCTGTCAGGGAGAGGGTTGGGTGGACTGGGTGGTGGGCAGTGGACTGGGTGGTGGGCAATGGACTGGCTGGCTAACTGTCTGACCGGTTGACTGTCTGTGGGGTATACACTCTGGCCAGGATTTTAACCCCTTCAGTGTGGTGACGCCTCTCGAAAATTAAAATGAATGATCAGTCCAATGTGATGACGTCTCTCGAATTAAGGCGATCGATGGGTGCAGTGTGACGACGCCTTCTTCTGTGTATTTCCGTTGCTGCTAAGGGATTGTATACAGCTTCAGCAAGTCCTCATAGGCCTAATTAAAAAGCTAGTACAGACTGTAAAAATCCCTCAGGACCAACGGCGTTAATCCTTCACTATATCCTTGTTACTGACGGACGATTTTATTCATCTTTAGTGAGAGGTTTCGTGGTGATGGGGGCTAATGGAGACCTTCAACCGTTTCGTCACCAGAGGTTTCCCGAAAAGCCTGAGAAAGTTGACGGAAGCATAAATAACAACACAGAATACGACAGACGCAATCAGACAAAAGAGGTAGAGTGAAAGAATTGAAAGTTGCATAATAAAGGAAATCTGTCAAAGTTACTCCACAATGATAAAATTAGTTACGGAGACAAAGACAAGACGTTGTTATATAGAGGAAACCCATCATTTCAGACCGGGAAATATTTGCCACTTGACTATAATGGCGTCTTGGATCATTTTAATTCCTTCAGACCCATGACGTCTTTTCCATTATACTCTCGCTGACTCCAAAGAATTTTCTTAAACTTAAGGATTGCCTTTTTGGGTTTAAGGGATTCGTTCATATAAGTATCTAGCACCTTAAGTACGACATAGCCCTCCTAAGATGTAAAATCGTTTGGTGACAATGAATGGAAAGGACATAACCAAACTGATCGGGTAAGCTTTAAAAATACTCTGGTCTCATATTTTATTCTTGCTATCGGCCGACTCCTACATTGAACTTTAAGAAGACCTCTCGTTGTAAAGCATCTAAAAATAATCTACAATAAGGTTCTCTGTATACTGGTGGCTTTTCTTTGCAATATATTCTTGCTGATGACTTTAACTAGCTTTATTCTACAGCCCAATCATTATCCTATTGCCTAATCTTTATCCTGCTGTCCAATCTTTATGCTATCAGGTGCTGTGGGCAGCTGGCAGGTTAGAGGGACGGGATGGAGGGTAAGGTACTGAATACCTGATTGTCTGAATATAATTATGAATGTATGCAACAGTGAGTGGGTGAACTGATAGGCAATGTGTGTGTGTGTGTGTGTGTGTGTGTGTGTGTGTGTGTGTGTGTGTGTGTGTGTGTGTGTGTGTGTGTGTGTGTGTGTGTGAGAGAGAGAGAGAGAGAGAGAGAGAGAGAGAGAGAGAGAGAGAGAGAGAGAGAGAGAGAGAGAGAGAGAGATCCTTCATCATTACACTTTTCCATGGATTAATTATTCGCGTATCATCCCCCAGTCAGTATAATCAGTGCTTGTGGAACTACTGCCTAACTAAACAGGGTCGATAACTTGATAACTGAAGGGTACACATTTATCCACCAACTTATCCACGCACTTGCTAAAGAGGAGGTTAAGAGGCCACTTTATCTAATTTATCTACCTATTTACTGACGGGGGGACAGAGAGGCCACTGCATCTACCCACTTATCTGTCCGTCCATCCACCAGCATCCTCACCATGTAATCTTCCTCTCATCAGCCTTCATCTCCCAGCCTCTTAGCATCCTTGGCCAGTTACCTTGCACTGGGGGAGGGAGGGGAGTTGAGGCAGGGGAAAATTTCTATTACTCTATTGCGTCTACTTTACACTTAAAGCACGTCCGTCTCTTTCCTCCCTGACGCATCGTATCACCAAGAATCATCGGTCGACAGTAGATTAATACCAAGCCTCCTTAAGCTTAGGTATACTAGCCAGCAGAGAAAAGTGAGTAGTTAAAAGGTGAAATTATGGACTTTTTCCCCGACTTCACATAACCCCTTTAGCCTGAGAACGTTATTGGATGCAACTGACTGTAGCTTCTGTACCCTTTTTACTCTAACTTGGTCTAAAATTGGCATCTCTCCATCTTGAATGTTTTGTAACTACAGATTAACCAGAATGTGTGTGTGTGTGTGTGTGTGTGTGTGTGTGTGTGTGTGTGTGTGTGTGTGTGTGTGTGTGTGTGTGTGTGTTGCTATTTTATCTACACACCTCTGCTAATCTATGAGTCATACTTTTTTAACGTCAATCTGCCTACAATACATTAATCACCATTTCGTAGATTAACGTGCTTTCAAATTTATAAAGAAAACCCGGTCCTCTAAAAATCATATATACGGAAACGTTCTGTGAATCTATTACTATCTTTAAATATGTCTAGGTTAAGTAAAGGAAAAAATACAGTATGTGCAATTTGAATATATAAATAGGAATTATTACACAGTGGACGGCAATCTCGTGAACTTATTGAACCACTACCTCATCCACTATTATATATTTTACTGATTGCGCATAAATACCATAAAAGAGAGTGGTTAGAGGAATTATATGCTGTCCGAGAGAATGCGAGTTCGATCTTAAACAGACAGGGTGCAGTTTGATAATGTGAATAGGTAAAAACCCTCGTCTTCCACATACCCACTGACGCGCCATGAAAACACTCCTGAATGACACAGTTCCAGCTAATATTTAATTTGAACGTATTATCTTAGTGCCAAAATGATGACGTGAGGGGTTTGGCACGTAGGAAAATTACATTAAAATAACATTAAAACTGTATCACCGGACTGAAAGGGGAAAAGCAGATAGCAAAGCACTTAATTAGACAGGTTACACGAGCATAAAAGATCAGTTTTCATATCAACCCTTCCTCTCAGCTGGTCCTGTGGTCTCCTACCTGGGCCGACCAAATACAGGTGAGGTGGAGGGCAGGTGAGTGACAATTAGGGTGGAATGTCTGGAGGGGCTGGTGGTCTGTCAAGCTCTTCCGGTCAGTCAGGAATGGTGGTGAGTGGAGGAGGAGAAACAAGAAGAAGAGGAAGAAAAGGAGCAGAAGGAAATGGAAAGCGGAGAAGAAAGAAGAAAAGGAGGGTGAGGAATACAAGGACCAAAAGGAAGGATGAAAAGGATGAAAATGGAAACAAAGGAAGGAGGAGGAGGAGGAGGAGGAGAACAACGAAAAGGGAAGTGGAAATGGAGGAGGTAGATGAGAAGGAGGAAATGGAAGGGGCAGAGGAAGGATGGGGGAAGGAGGTAAAAGACTAAGAAAAAAAAGAAAGGACACACTAATTAATTCTATTCACACTAACATTAGTCCTATTTTGTCTGTCTAATGAAACTTTAGCAGTTATGGGTTGATCGCTTCACAGTTTAAGACTTTTCGTTAAAATCTTATATTCAAGACATCTTTTGATTTTCGTAAAATTGCCTGAGGGAAGCAATAATTAACCAATAAAAGACATTCTCTGATAAAAAAGGCTAATCGGTCACTTGCCTAAAAAAAACACTATAAATAATAATGTTTCTTCATGTGCTCTAAGTTCCAAAGTTGTCACAGTTCCTATCAACTACTTTATCATTTATGGTAACTGTTCGCAGGCCGTCCTTACTCCTTTGATTCATGTCCTCAATGACAAAATGGGGAAGGGGGCTCCAGATCTCACAACCCAGATCAGAATTATGCTTGGCCACGATTCACACCCTTCCACACCTGCCAATACTCCCACTTTCTAACCTCATCACCTGTAACTACTGTATAATTTTAATTCTGAAATGGACTATAGTTACTGGTGATGGAGTTAAAGGCAGGGAGTAGGAGCAGGTGTGGAAGGGTGGGAGTCGTAAGTGTGTAACTGTAATGCGAGTTAGATTCTAGGCTAGAATGTTGTTAGAAGATGAATGATGATGTCTATGTACCATAAAACTGCCTAACTCCACCAGCTACAACAGCTGCACTATCAAGAAAACTTCCCTTATCATACATTCAGTTTATAAATTTTTTCTGTTATGTCCATCTTCACAGTTATACAAACAAATCAACTATAAAAGTCTACCATGTGTCTTGCTGCTGTTTGCTATTAGTTATTATTATTATTATTATTATTATTATTATTGGATTGGGCAAATTTGGGCTGTCTGGACACTGCTACTCCTCACCCTGCCCTAGGGTGGGAAAGGAGGTCCGGATGATGATGATGATGATGATTACTATTATTATTATTCCACTTTCATACTAAGGTGTTTCCTTCAAAATCCAGCAGCTCCTTATCAATCACGTATTTAAAAAACCCACATCTTTAAATCCAAATCTCTCTCTGCAGGTCATCACACTCATGGCCGCCCTGGCAGCGGGAGCAATGGCCGCTCCTGCCAAGCTAGACGGCCTCCACCACCACCACGACCACCAACACAACGACCCCCTCGCCGCCCTCCCGCAGACGCTCTCAGGCTACAACTACGAACCCCCTCCAGTGCCTTCTGGTCTCTACGAACTCCCTTCCGTAGAAGTCCCAGTTACTACCCCACCTACCACCACTACTACAACGACCACGACCACCACCCCACCACCCCCACCCCCCAGCGGCTACCTCCCACCACCCGAAGACAGGGTGGTACCCTCAGGAAACGTTCCAGTCGTGGATGTTATTGTGGTAAGTTTTGTTCTTGTTGTGATCCCAGGCATATCTCAACGTGAACCTGGTGGACTGTAGGCTGAGGCTGCCCTTTTTCTGCAGTCCACCATCCGCTTTTCAGGGGATTGAGAAGGAGATAAGACGTTTGCATAACCTGGCACTGTTTGTCCATTGCCATCCCATGAAGGCGTCCCTCCCCAGCACAGACTGAACACTGAAAGAGGGAAATGACCCAAAAGAGGAGTGCTATTATTTTCTCAAATGATTAATTTCTCTTAACATTCTCAGTCTGTTTATGGGGTTGTTAATATTATTCTTGCAACCTCCCGAAGATATTAAGCAATAAACATTTCTTTTAGTTTGTTTTTGCTGCCTCGAGACGATTCAGTTCAAGTTAACGGAGATCTTTTATTCTGATGGGGGAATTGGAGGCAGCATCTGGCCTGCCGAGTACGAAGTCACCCCCAGGTTTAGTAAAGTAGTTTGAGGGAAGCCAAAATACTGTATGAAAGACGTCCGTTGGGTGAAGAGGTTTAGTCATTATTGTTTTTCACCATTAATGAAAAAGAGCGCACAATATCACATTCCTTGATCAAAATACACAAAGTAATCGCCTGCACATTTTCTGGTTTCTCAAAGGATATGAAACCACAGCCGACATTCATGCACTTTCGAAATTATATCCTCCATGCTTTGGATTTCCTGTACTCTGTGAAATCTCCAATTCATATCATCATATAATCTAACTTCCATGATCCTGATAACCAGGTTTTCACTTTAACCCTCTCACTAGAATGACACTGTAATTATGGTTGTTCTACTAACAGACGATTTGAGAAAGACATCTCATGCGTGCTCCAGTTTTTATCGTTGAAGAATGAGAGCTTGATTTTTCTCTCGCGATTTACTTCATTCCTTCCTCCCCACACGCAAGACAGGCGATCATCTTCCAATATCGCTACGATGCCAATGCCACAAAATATCAACTGAGCTATATTTCACAACCTTTACCCCTACTTTGACTGTTTTTAATTTCCTTCTCCACTTCACATAGGCTGGTGGGCCGACTCCTGCCACCACGATCATAACACACCTCTCCCAATATTGCTTTCTTTTTAATTTTAATTATCCTTTTCTTCCCACAAGCCAGATGGATCATCGAACCACATCACTCTATATTTCCCAGTAGTGTAAGTGTTTTTTATTTAATTTTCCTTTTCTCCCACAAGCCAGACAAGCCAGCTAATACCACCAAGTTGCCCCTCCCTCCCTAGCGTGTTTCTAATCCCTCTAGCGTGTTTCTAATCCCTCTAGCGTGTTTCTAATCCCTCTAGCGTGTTCCTATTCCCTCTAGCCTGTTTCTAATCCTTCTCCTTCTTCCCTCCCACAAGCCGGGCGGGCCAACCACCACCACGATGATGCCTATGCCGTACAATATCAACTGGGGCGTGTCGGACCCTGAGAGCGGCAACATCTTCAACCACGTAGAGGACAGCGATGGCAAGGACGTCACCGGCGAGTATTCGGTGCTCCTGCCAGACAACCGGATACAGACCGTCCGATTCACAGCCGATCCAGTCAACGGGTATCGGGCTGAGGTGTTCTACGAGCCGGCGAATTAAGGACGGGGATGGTGGTGATGATTTCGACGATCAACTTCATCATATCTGGTTAACCCCTACGATCAGATAACGCCTTTCCTACGATGATGATGATGATGATTTCGGCGACAGTAACTTCTGATCTGGTGAATCCCTAAAATCAGATAAAGCCTTTCCGGTGATGATGATGATGATGATGAACATTTTGACGATGATTTCAGGGGCTGTGGCTATCCCCCTAAAAAATAACGTTTTCAGTTTCATTTTTTTTGTTATTTCCATAAGCACTTATTCTATTTAGGGGGCCTTTCCAAGCTTGAGAAGCTGAAGCAGATACCGCACAGCCTTTTTCAAATTCTTCAATAAGAGTGCCTTACTCAGCTAAATAAAAAGATCTACAGAGGGCGAGTATAAAATAAATACATATATAAATAAGGAGGTACATAAATAAATAAATAATAAAAAAGGGAGTTTCTGATTGTAGGGGTTGCTTATGGGGAGCGTGAGGTGGCTCCGTGTTACGAAAGATTACGCTTAGCGGGCATGAAAGTGACAAGTGTTATGTTCCTTAAAATTTCTGCCTCGACTCTATGTGTGGATGGTTCTGTTGACGTGAGTGTGGGTGCATTTAGCGAAGCGCAGTTAATCTTGTATAAACCTTTAAGACAAATTATTCGGATAATTTGTACATAAAGATTCCCGGTGAAGTAAAACGCTACATAAGATGACAGGATGGAATGGGTACGTGTGAGCTCTCTCGTTGCTGGTACGGCTGATTTAGGTTTAGTCTTGCGAACGAACCGAATACTGACTGATTAATGCGACGTAAGTTAAAGACGGATTAGGCATACGCGTACACTAAGTAAATCAGGGTAAATGGAAGGACGATTTAGGCTGAGTTGATAAGGCTACTATTTTTTCTAAACCTAAACAGAAATAAATATACAAGTATTATTCCGTTCCTATTTGCGGGCCTAATTACACTATGCACAGTATTATTCTCATATAAATGGGCATTTGGGCGCTTTATGAAAACTGTTTGTTATATCGAAAACAAAACAAAACAATAAAAACAAAAAATTTTGGACATTTTTCTGATAGTTCTCCCTGGTCACGTCATACTCCCCAAAGAACAGAATCTACGTCATTCCTATCGACTCATGACGTCATATCTACACCAATCACATCATTCCTTTAGTCCTTCCTTTTATATATTTTATTTTTATCGCCTCCAAATAATTTTAATTCGCTCGAGATGTTTCGAACCAGAGGGCTTACAGTACAGCCTAAATTTCTTCACCAATAAAAGATCTCTAAAAAAAAAACAATAATCTTAATTATAAAAATCGCCTCTCAGTACCGAAACTAATGACAAAAAAAAAAAAAAGTCATTGGGCTGACGAAATTAAACGCTCCTCTCGATTCTCGCACCTGGATGGCTTGGCAAAGAGGTTTATGAATTGAATTTATTTTTCCAAGATCTTCCTTACTGTTCCAATTTAAAGCTGTGAATGACTGAAATGAATGTGACAGTGGCTGAACTTATGATTGTTATATCTATTTCTATCCTTCGTATACCAATTAGCTTGTTAGTGGATTGTACAAAGAAATAAATAAAAACAATACACTAATCTTTGTATCTACTGACCAATATAAGTTATGAATTCTTGGTATCAGAGTGACTTGACTTAAGAATGGAAGATGGATACCAAATCGACTTTATTATCAGTTTTTTTTTTTTTTTTTTTTTTTTTTTTTGGGGGGGGGCAACAGTTTTTGCTCTGCTTGGACCCTTTTTAGCTATCAACGTAGACAAGGACTGTGGTGTGCTACAGACTGGCTGACGTGACCAGGATCGATGCATGATGTTGTGGCCTGGTGACAGAAAATAAAGAATAAGAGACTGACATGGAGGTTATATGCGATTGATACGGAGGGGGAGGGGGGGGGAGAGACCGAGGATGAGATCATGGGATGAAGCCGATAGCTAGAGGGCTGGAAATGCATGAAGGGAGGTCTGATGGCAGAGAACAGGGTGGCAAAGAGACATATGACTCGAAAACTGACGGCATGTACACGGACAATGAACTGCCACCACTGTTCGAGAGCATATTCAACGAGGTAAATAATTTCTTTTGCCTTTTAAGCAGTATAAGATTAGAAATGAGGATGTGAGTAAATATTAGTTTTACATAATGAAGATAACACATGATGATTTGAAATTTGATAGCGTGGACAGGCAAATCCACACTAAATTTCCACCAACAATGCACATCCAAAGGAAGGAATAGTTTTACGTGGTCATCTACATGCCACACACGCCCTACAACTTCATGCCTTTATTCCAGTCAGCTCAGGTCCATATATTACTTTCAAACTTTCGAATGCTCAGACCATTATTCCTCAAAATCTAACATTATCCTTCCACCTTCTTCTTGGTCTTCTTTCCTTATTCTCACTAGCATCCTCCGTCTCTCTCTCTCTCTCTCTCTCTCTAATCAGTGTCTCATCATGCATTCTCTCCATATGGCCACATCATTTTAACAAAGCTTGGTCTGCCTTCTCCATTATACTACGTCTGCTTCCACAAACCTCACAGTTACTTTATCACTCCCTCTAACAATCCTACCCCACATACAGACCACTGCAGCATTCTACAGGTGTGACTGAAAATCAGGTACTGCAAGACAACTTAGGACCTGCTACCTACTGCCACTACGTTGACATCTATGTCACTACGTGGTGGCATGGAATAACACCTCCATGATGATAAAACTAAGATGGATACTCCTACATCTGAATCACATTTTATGGGCCGACTGTATTTAGCCACCTATCATGCTTGCCAGCGGACGAACAACACTGCAGTATAAATAATCAGGGTCAGATGATTAAGCAACCAAGACCGACGCATGCAAGCATGTTGGAGTATTTGTACACGATACAAACGAATCAATATCCCCAAAACGTCTCCCTTCTGGGATTTTATCAAAGAACTCAGTACCGTTAGTGCATGGTTTACCGAACACAGGTGTACCGGCTTGCTTACTGCCTGACCTAAAAAGGGGCCTGAAGAAATTAAATACAAGTGGTCCGTACACAGCATTCTACCCAGAAACTCACCAGCGGAGTGGCAGAGGAGAGTTATACATGAACCACTTCGTACTTAACCACTTCAGTCACAGACATCCATCGAAAAGCTACTTAATATCGACTGGTTTTAGCTTGAATGGAAAATAAAACGCCATTGTTCTGAAAGGCTTAGCGGAGACTGCTTTTAACCCATTTTGCCATAAGGGTTCCTTCTCTGTTAAATGTAGCAGCAAAACGTGAGCCAGATTATAAAGCGTAAAGGCGTCGCGGAAAAGAAAGGGTCAAGTCCTATCAATTTCTCTCGAGTCAACATGAGAGTAGGATTAGGCCCTACATGAGACGCCAATCCTTTCCCCCCGTCCACCTGCTCCTCTGCTGATTCATGACGTGGAGTGAGAGTGATGGATGCTGGGGTAACGTCTATATTCACCACACCACGCCTCATACCGTACCACACCACACCACAAAACCCCCACACCATGCCTCACCAAATTACCCCTCACATCTCACCATGCCAATCCTCATACCTGGCCATAACACCCTCCACACATCACTACACCATCTCTCACACCACACCACAGCACACCACGCCCCACACCTTATCACACCACTCCTCATAACGCACCACACCACCCATCACGGCTCACTACACCACCCCTCACATCTCACTACACCACCTCATACACCTCACTAATATTACCACACCTGTCCTTACACTGGTCACGACGCCAGACAAGGGACATCATCACCATATCCCCATTTTAACACGTATCCCCACACCAAACGGGTCACCACCTCACGAACCAGTACGCTACACCACAATACCACACCACATGATCACAGAAACCACACCATCACACCAAACCACACACCACGCCACATCATACCACACCACACCACCATATGAATCACCACACCTCCGCACCCCACTCACCCATCACTTTTAATGACCAATAAATCAGATCAGGCATATTAACCACATTAGGGCAGGCAGGGAAGGAAAGGAGGCTCAGCACATAAACGTCTATATATATCATTATCCTCAAAGTTATTTCAGATTTAACGGGCGTTATTAGTCAACCTTTTGTGAGGGTCGTTTCTCATTTGGTCATCGGGGCTTGCTGTCATGTCGCCTAGAGTTGCGACTTAGAAACATTCAATAAGCAACCTATTTCTTGGTAATTCTTTCATACTTGTGTAATACCTAAAATATATAAGATTTAGAAAGTTGAGTCACCCTTTTTTGTGCTAGTTATCTGGTTATCTAAGTTTGGTATAATATCGTCTAAGTTATAAGGGCCTTAGACATCATTAACCTTATGTGACTGTCATTTCCCATATTTTCCATTGGTAATGCAGGTTTGGTGTAACGTTCATATATCTATTAGTTACGTGCTCCTGCTTGAAGTTACGTGCACCTGCTTGACACACGACACATCCGAACTTGAGAATTTACGAGAAAACCAACAGCAAAATCAATACACCCTTATCTGATATCGGCGTGTATTCGGTGTATACTTATTATTTGACTAGAATAACTTATCCAAAGTTATTTAGCTTTAACACGTCATGTTATTTTCATACGTTTTCAGGAATCAGTGACGCTCTCTAACATCTGTCATTGCCTGGACCTGAGAAAGAAAAATCAATACACCACCAACTGATATTCGTTTTTACTACTTGAGTATAGCCCATAAGGAAAGTCTATTTCTCCTTATATAACATTTCAGATTATTTTTCAGCAGGTGATTTTCAAACGGTCGTAAAATCTCTAACTTCCCAAAATGACTGGATAATAGTAGTAGTAGTAATAATAATAATAACAATAATAATAATAATAATAAACCAAGATGAAGCCTATGAACAATGGACACAGCCTTGGGAACCAAGAACCCGATTTGTCTTCATTACTGAACAACAAAATCTCCCTTTCCAATAATCACCTCTTACCTATACCGCGGCTACCGTAATGAACCATACCTTTTATTACGAAGAAAATGCGTGTAATGATCCAGGGCGAAGTGTCTATAGCGAATTCGTTATGTCAGAAGTACGATAATTTAGCGCTATTCACGTACAATACATTAGGTGGCCTGGGGTATATTAGGGCCAGGTTTATAGAGAGATGCCGCGCTAGGGGCCCTCATTCAGAGAAGGTGGTGGAGACAGGAGAGAAAGAAGGGCTGGAGGGAAGGTGAGGAGGGTGATGTATGGAGAGAAAGGGTGTAGAAAGAGGGAGGGAGAGATGGGAGATGAAAGGGAGGAAGAAAGTAGGAAGAAGGTCAAGGGAAAACAGGAGAAAAGGAGACGGAGGCAGAGAAAGAGAGGTTGGAGGGAAGGTGAGAGGGGATGATGTATGGAGAGAAGGTTGAAAGGAAAGGGATGGAAAGACAGGAGACGGGAGGAGAAATGGAGGGGGAACTGAGACGGACTTAGATGGAACAGTATAGAAGGGTGAGGGAGGGAGAGACAAGGAAAGAAAGAAGGGTTGGAAGGAAGGTGAATACAGAGACAGGCAAAATACAGAAACAGGAAGTAAACAGGTACAAGGGAGGTGAGGAACTGATTTGCTGACAGAAGAGACTAAGGGAAAAGAGGAAAGAAAACATGAGAAACAAAAGGAGAATGGTATTGTAGGAAAGATATAGAGAGAGAAAACGATGACGAAAAAGGGAAGGAGAAGATGGAGGAAAAGGGAAGGAGGAGAGTGAGAGGAAGATGATGAACGAAGAGTGAAAGGAATAAGAGTGAGAGACGAGTGATACGAGAAAAACGGGAGGGAAAGTGAGGGAGCTGATATATGGAAAGAAAGAGAGAGAGAGAGAGAGAGAGAGAGAGAGAGAACGCTAAGCGGCTGAGAGAAAGCATTAAAAGTGAGAAAGTGAGATTAGAGAAAGCATGTGTGGCTTTTCCGCTGGAGCATCTTCTCACCCTGACCCCACCCCCAACTCCTCTCCTTTCTTCCTCCCTTCTCTCCCTTCTTTCAGTCTTCCACCTCTTTCTTGTCTCCTCTCTCCCTATTACCCAATTTCTTTAAGTTTTTCTACCTTCTTCCTTCATTTCGTTCTTCTCTTCCTTTACTTGTTTTTTTTTTATTATGCCTTCTTTATTTCTTTTTTACCCTCTTATCTTTCCTTATTTCCCCAAACATTTCTGTGCCTTCCCTATTTTTCCTCATATATCGTCATTCCTCTCTCTCTCTCTGTTTCCTCCCTTCTCTTCTTCTCCTAATTTCCTTCCTTCTATCTCTCCACATCTCTTAGTTCCCACCTTCCCAATCTCCATTCGTCCTATTATCCTCCAATCTTAATCTCGAATTTTCCACTCACCTCTCTCTCTCTCTCTCTCTCTCTCTCTCTTTCCTCCTTATCCTTAAACCCTTCACATCTTTATAGCCAATTTCAGACAACCCCATAAAATTTCCCCCGGGGCATATTTGGTCAGCTGGCCTTCCTCACTCACTTTTCTGGCAGCACTCTAGAGCCAAAAGGAGTGTGTGTGTGTGTGTGTGTGTGTGTGTGTGTGTGTGTGTGTGTGTGTGTGTGTGTGTGTGTGTGTGTTTTATAACACACACACACACACACACACACACACACACACACACACACACACACACACACACACACACAGGGATGCATTCACATGGCGACACCGATAAAGCTGGGCGGCTCAAGCACCTTCATAAAGAAACGCCTCTCACTATTTTTTTAATGCCTCTGGAAGGACACAAATGCTAGAAGCCCGCAAGACTACCCCCCCCCCCAAAAAAAAAAAAAAAGAAGCCAAATGCATGCACTATCCCCTGAAAGGAGGATGGTGACTGCAAGAGAAGATAGGTCTGCGGTCTGCGAGTTCACGTTTTGGATGAGCCTGGGGGGTAACAACAACAACAACAAACAATTAATGCATATTATCCAAGTCTTTCAAATATGAATGTTGTCCACGTTGAGAGAATGAGAGTATGAGATTGATAAGACGAGTGTTTGTGAGTGAGGTTGAGGGAGGAGGGGAAGGAGGAGACCGAGGATGAGATAGGGGGATGGGGAGAAGAGGTACATAAGTAAGGGAAGTGTGAGCTGGAGGAAAGGCAACCTGATGGCGGAGGAGAGAATGGCATGGAGGCTCAGGAAGGGTTATCAATGTCTACCCTGCATCATTCTTCATCTCCTACTCCCACTGCAACACTCACGCCCACACCAGCCGACTGAGCCTTCGCCACATCACATAAGATACCGAAGTGGGCATCAAGTGAAGGAATCAATCTGTACTATAGACCTGATTCTCTTACTTCTGCATTCATCTCTGTCTCTGTCTGTCTGTCTGTCTGTCTGTCTGTCTGTCTCTCTCTCTCTCTCTCTCTCTCTTTCCCCCCACCACACTCCTTCCCTTCTCCCCCTCCCTCCCTTTCTCCCTCCCTCCCTCCCTCTCTCTCCTCGAGGCAATGATTGGAAAGTCTAGCTATGTGAAGGTCATGGAGGTAAAGAGTTAGGCAGAGGAGACAAAGGAAGGAGGGAGGCAGGGAGGGAGAGAAGGAAAGGGTGGGTGGGTGGGAGAGAGGGAGGGAAGGAGGAAAAAGACAGGACGAGAAAGGAAAGGATTTGATAAAGATTAAAAGGATGGATAGAAAGAAAGGGAGGGAGGGAAGGAGGAGGTAGGAGGGAGGAAAGGATGGGAGGGAGCGAAAGGACAGAAGGGAAAGAGGGGGGGAAGGGAGGGAGAGAAAGGCTGGATGGGGAGGGAAGGACGGTGAAGGAAAATAGGAAGGAGGGAGGTAGACGGGATGACGGGATAGGGTTGGAGGGAGGGAGGGAAATGGCAGGAGGAAGGAAAGAGAAAGGAGGAAGGGAGAGGAAATGAAAGGAGGGGAGGAATGAAGGAAAGGAAGGAAGGAATGAAGGAAAGGAGAGAGGAAGGGAAAGGATATGAGAGAAGGATGGAGGAAAAGGACAGGAGAGGAAAAAGGCAGAAGGGGAGGAAGGGAGGGCAGAGTAAGACAGAGGGAAGGAGGAGAAAGGAAACGATAGGATGAAGGAACATTAAAATGAAGGAGGGAGAGTGGGAAGGAGATTATTGGGGGAGGAAGGGGAAGGAAGCAGAGGGGAAACAGAGAAAGGGTTGGAGGAAGGGAAGGAGGAAAAGGTTGGTAGGGAGAAAGGTGAAAAGACAGCAGAAAAGAGGAGAGAAATAGGAGAAAATATATGAGTAATAAAATGAGGAGAAAATGATAATAATTAAAGAACAGAGGTACGGTGGACGGAGGAAGTGGTAGGCTGGAGGTAGGCTGAGGTAATATAATCATAATCATCTTTTCAAGAATATGATCGCAGTTTAATTAAGACCTACTTGAAAGATTAATAAATGGCGACTTCTGCTCTCTAATTCTGTCGCAAGAATAATGATTTTTAAACCAGTTATATACTCAGAATGACATGGAGTATTTTCGTAAGCAATGATGCTTCGATGAACCTGAGATGGCTTGCCACTGAAATGAAAATTATCTATCTATCTATCTATCTATCTAATAAATACGATACATTATTGCTAGATATATATTTCTAAGTACCTACATTTACCGGTATTTTTCTTTTAATCACTTATTCTTTTTCTTCTTCGGTTGCTTTCCCAAGATAACACTGCTGATACACTGATTAAATATTTCATTATTTGGCCCAGCGTTCTTCAAATCACCTTAAAAGAAACTCACGATCTTGGCTTTCATTTAAGTATATAACGCCTCATCTTAGCATTATTTTTAATGGCATAACTAAGCATTTCCAAGATGCATCACGATGAACAAAAAATTGCAGAAAATGAAGACAGGAACTCCATGTTACACTTACACATGTTACCCCTTAAAAAAGACCACTCACTCCATTTTCTATGACGCACATTTCCTTATGCAAAAGTTCTACATGTTTTCACCCATTTCACTTTATTTCGTCCCTCTGACCGCTAATCTTGCCAAGCTGAGAGGGTTTTGGTACAGTATGCTTCTCTGCCCATAAACGACGCTCTCTAACATGATGCGTCAGCGGGTAAAGTGACAGACAGGCTATGTGTGAAGTAGATGCATCGGAACAGACGGCGAAATATGTCACTGAATGTATCTCAGACTATAGAAAATTCTCTATTTTGCCAATTACTGTAATTTCGCGTGCTAAAAATGGCCAAAAAAGGAAAACATATGCAATAATTTCAAAGGATGGTCCATATAATACTTGAACCATATTTCATAACAGTAACCTATGCAAGTTGTGTTATGCATTTTTTTTTCGTTGTAAGGAAACTTTAGTACCGTATTCAACTGCTGCTACTGCCAAACGATTGTATTTAGCTAAAAACGAGTCATACGACCCTGAGTGTCAAAATCTATTTCTTTTCTTTATAAATTTAAGTGTTATTGCCAGTGTTAGTTTATTCACGGTACATGGTGTGTTGATTCCTTAGATTTTTACGGCTCCAACCCTTCACTACGACGAAGTACTATTCATATTTGTGCTTCCACCAGACATTTTACTCAGCTTAGGATCCTGAGTGTCTTAGTAATGGAGGAAATGAAAGCTATATTTAACTTCTCCGGCAAAAAAAAAAAAAAAAAAAATCAGGCTGAATAATACTCTCTGAAAGTAACCAGCAAAAATAAAAAGGTGGGGGGGCTGAATAAATCAATACTTACGATTCAAAAGTTGAAGAGTGGGAACTCTCTCTCTCAAAAAAAAATAATAATAAATAAATAAATAAATAAAAATATAAACGACCTCAAGATGAACCTGTGGTGTGAAGGAAAACGATACATCACCTGTGGATTTACTACGGGCGTGACCACAAGGATTTTTCCATCTCTCTCTCTCTCTCCACCCACAAGCATCCCCCCAGCAGCATTCTCTCTCCCTTTTTCTGTATGGCTTTGAATTTTTCGGTACAGAATTTAAACAGATTGATGTATGCTAAAAAATGCAAAAAATCAATATATCCCCACTAATATTCACAACTTATATTCCTACCCATAAAAGTAGAAAGAAAATATAGAGAGACAAGCTTACGCGAAAGAAAACGAGAGTGAACGCGTTGCCCGATGTACGATAAGGACGCCGGATAAGCCTCGTTGAATGGATTTCTTGGCGATACTTGCGCGTAAAACTTCTTATTTTGGTGTTTTATATCAGCCATAGGTTTTGAATATCGATAAAAAACCTATACAAGTTTATTAAAAGTGAAATGCTATATAAATCACTGAGGAAGTTGTCATCAAAATCTATGAGCCAACGAGGGTAGCGTACGAACTCTTACCTCACACACGCCTCACATTTTCTACGCGGGAATTATATATCTAGTTAAATAACACATGTGCAATTGATAGGCGAGTATGAGCCTCCTTCTTCTGCCCTCTCATCCTTAACTCCACAATTGGGGACATGGATGTAAACCTATTATAGCCAATTTGTTTTCATCTGAGCTAACTGGGTCACTTTTAAACTTGAATACTAAGTCGTGGTTGGATGAAATTTGATGAGCCTTTATTATACCTCAGGACTGAATCTCCCTGGTTACTAGTCAAATTTATCTTCCAATCTGACTACATGTGGCCATCGACTGAGCTAAAAGGGGCTACGGTTCTCTTGTCAGGTGAAAATAAACCGAGTATAGTGTGCGCAGCGTTCAAGGGGACAATTTTGACTAAGAAAAAAATACTGTTTGCCTCAAAAACCTTCGTGCAGTCGATACGCATTAATTTAAATCTTCTTCCTCCTCCTCCTTCTCCTCCTCCTCTTCCTCTTCCTATTTCTTCTTCTCCTCTGACTAAATGCATCACGTCTCACCTTCTTTACTAATTTCACACCTGACTACACCTTTACACACCTGCCCTTGTTAACATGGTGTAGGGATTATATTGGTTATTTCACAGGGTTAGGTGTGTGTGTGTGTGTGTGTGTGTGTGTGTGTGTGTGTGTGTGTGTGTGTGTGTGTGTGTGTGTGTGTGTGTGTGTGTGTGTGTGTGTGTGTGTGTGTGTGTGTGTGTGTGTGTGTGTGAGAGAGAGAGAGAGCACTGAAAATCATGTTACATTCACACCAATCGTCTATTTCAATAATATCCTACCAAAATGTATACTAAGTCCCCAATAAAATCCAACTTAAATACCGTAATAAAAAATATGAAAAAAACATTAAAAACAAGAGAATAACGTTGCACCATTTAGCCTTGCAAAATCCCACAAAGCCGCACAGGTAAATACATAATGCCGGCCCCTTGAGAAATAGTGCAATTCTCCTGGTAAATAACAAAAGGTGGCCCTTGACCCCACTCAGTATGCAGGATTCCCCCCCCCCCGCCCCAACTTCTGCGAGCAAGGCGGTAAAAAAGTAGTAGTAGTAGTAGTAGTAGTAGTGGTGGTAGTAGTAATAAAATCCTACAACAATATCCTGCCAGGAAATGCTATGATGTGGCGGGCATTTAGGTAGATTACGAGGTCTGGATGTGGGTGTAATTCTGACAGGTGATTTCAAGCGTCCATTAGCAGTGAAAAGAACTAGTGAAAAAAATGATCAGCTTAGGTTGAGGGAGAATCTAGATATTCTGGCTGCCATTTCCTTCCTTACTACTGGATGGGAACTGCGTGGATGAAGTTTTTTAGATGATTTCGTACGTATCATTTAAGAGGAAGACTATATGATGACATTTAGTAACTTCTAATACTTTCCTCACTGGATATACACACTCAATAATAACTACAAAAACATATATATATACTTTTTTATACGACGTACAGTAGTGTGTAGTCGGTGACGTTTATGCGCAAAATAATGCTGACTGAATCCATAACGCCAGTGATAAGAGCCTGAATGACAACTAAAAGGGCTGAAATCACTTTTAGTCAACGCAAATGGCGGGAACTCCCCCAAAAATATTAAACATTTTTCTGATAGATTATTTCCAGTGTATGATATGACACTGATATATGAGGTCTGATGTGTTGATATATTTAGTTCTTGATACACGTAAAACAGTTCAGTGGTAATTAGAAAGGGTCTTTGAAATGAAACTGGTCTTAAACGGAGCCAACAGAAGATTATTTTTCAAGAAGCCGATATGAGATTATTTTTAAAGGAGCCGATACAAGATTAATTTAAACGGAGCCGATATGAGATTATTTTAAAGGAGCCGATACAAGATTATTTTTAAAGGAGCCGACATAAAATTATTTTTTACGGAGCCGATATAAAATTATTTTATACAGATCAGGCTAAATTAGGCGAACCGTTAACAGAGGAAATGGATCAGCCCACTCCATATTCTGGCGCTGGGCGTGGGTCAGCACTTAGTCACGATATGTCTGACGTCAGTTTGTATTTGGTACAGGAAATTGCAGACAATATATTTTAAATCCATACCTTCCTATCATAAATGAAATACTTTGTAACAAAAATAAAGTAATAAACAACACAGGCAGCGCCGTATTACTAAACTGATGTGCTGAAGTACCTATGAAGATAAAAGAATATAAATAAAGGGCGGACCAATATGCACATCTCACCACGAGGCACAAATTAAAGTGTGCTACTGCATTATCCCGTAAACGTGTTATATATTACAGTAAGAACTATCATACTTCATTAAAAACAAGCATGAATATTCTCAAACATGGAAACACCTACGTCATCGTGGTCAGACATGAAATTATTACTGATATCAAAGCCCAACGGATGAACATAAAATACAATCGTACTTACATGGCCGAAGCAATTTCCATGGTCTTGGAAAGCTCAGTATTCAAAACATCTTCGTGTCTCGTCTGCCATTTCAAAGCACATCTGTGAAACCAAAACAGAACATCACACAAAGCCACTTTATTACAAACCTTCCTCACTTCACAGTTAACTAATTCACCAACACACCCTTTCACATGCCATGTCGCCATCATTTCACTCTAGTACCCCAAATTCATTACGGGATATGCAGTTCACCTTGAGCATTTGACGTGGAAGGTCGGAGCGAGGGAAGGCGAGAGGCAGATGACCGCCTGGGGCACGGAAGAGTCTAGGATTAGCCAAAAAAGGACGTTCATGTAAGGCATCTGGATTGCTAGCACTCACATCCGCGAACCCATGACGTCACCCTCCACAAACTTAGTCGCATTTTTTTTACCCCGACTTACGGCGCCAAGGCGGATGCAGGCCCTTGCTTCCGCGTTGTAAATTTTGATGCTGGTTGAAGGTGTGCAATTTTGTGGTTAAAAATTAATTCACTTTGATTTTTTATTCTCAGCCAAAGAATTTTAAGCTACATTTATTTCTGACATTAATGGGTAGACTTTTTAAAAATTTGTGTATTTCGACCAAAGAATTTTAAGTGATCCCTCAAAGTGATACAAAGTTGAATTTTAAAAAAGTTTAAAGTAAGACAACCAAGCGAAAGCATTTATATTACACATAAACTAAAATAACTAGAATGCACAGACAATAATTATAAAAAGGAAAATTTACACCGTTTTATGTTACAGAAGTATGTGCGAGAAGACAAATGGCGAAGAGTGAGGGGACGAAAGGCTGGAGGGGACAAACGAGGTGGGGTATGATTCACAACCAGGCTATCCACTCCGCCTAAGTTCCTGTACCTACACCCACGCCCACATTATCACCACACCCATACCATCAATACCACACCACACCCACACCTACACTATACCCCCACCACACGCACATATTGACACCTATTTCCATACCCTCCCCCCCCCAACACAAGTACACTCCCATCACACCCACATACCTACACCTTTTGCCCTAGCGCACCCACACACACCCATCCACCCTCCCCCCCCCCACACACACTCTTACCTCCTCTTTCATATATTTACACACACACACACACACACACACACATTCTCCATCTACCCACCCACACACCCGTATACCTAAATTCTCCCACTCTCCACGTCCAAGCCCACGCCCCTAACCAGTCCCCCTCTACACACCCACGCCCATACCCAGAGGCCCTCCACACCCACAACCGCAAACACACCCGTCACGCACTCAACTCAGGCGCCTACATCCACATCCACGCCCTCACCCACGCCCCTCCCACACACACATACCCAACTACGTGTATATATATTATACATTTACATAATTCATGGGCTTTCCAGTAATTCAGCAGCTGGAACGCAACCCGAAGATATCAGACACAGCAAATTGTCTACTGAGTGACCAGGAATAAAATTTACACAGAAAATTAGAATTAAGTGGTTGGATAAATTTTATACCCCGACTTTCAAAAGCTGCCGGTTGCTTTTAATTATTTTCCGACCAGCGTACTAGGCAATATAATGCCAGAATTCTTTATATTTTATTCTTAATCTGTACTGCAGTGTTTTCCTTATTTCCTCGGTGACCTGGGGACTTGTTTGCAACCACTTTCATCTCTTATCTCTCGTAAGAGCCTGATGTGCATATTTGAGCAGACAGAGTGAATAATATTATCACCTGTATTTCCTGCAGTTCATTTCCCTGGCACCACGCTTGCCTTGACTCGCCCTGGATATCCTGCCTTTGAGGGAACGCTTAATTAGTTTGCTGGAATAATAACACATAATAACCTGGACGCTCATGTAACCCTTTATAATACCTGCCGGATATACGTTCCAATAATAGACAGATTAAGTTTCCTTTTTCAGTAATTTCCTCTGACTCAATGTCCTTCGGTCCACCTGGTGTGAAAAGTCTGGTCTCACATCTGCTTCTGTTCCTGCGAATTTCCTGCCATTAACCAGGCCATATTCTGTTGTTAAAATACTACGTAGTTTTGAATAACAGAAAATTACTAGGCACGAAAATGCAAGCACAGTTCTCTAGTTCCACCTTGGTAGGAGCCAAAACAGGCGTATTGTGATGCAAAAACTGTTACCTTTACATCACGTTCAATATTTGTTTCATTATTTCAGTCATAGTGGTACCAATGCATTACCTTCGGGAAATGCATTCTTGGAGGAAACGCTCTGGCAAGTAGACGTGTCACAGGTTTACTTTTCACTCCTACTTATGTCTATTTCTTTTACTTAACTAACACTGATTTTATTCAGGGTATGAAAACGCCTTAGTCGTGAAGGGGCTACATGTAACCACAACTATTTGATAATTCTCTCTTAAAATGGGCTGAAATTCAGGAGAGAGCAAGAATACGCAAACTGACCTCATCGGATTGAAGAGGTTACGTCACATGCAAAACAATTATTTATATACTGTTAATCCACTTTTGAAGATTGAGCACTATGATAGCCGAACGGACCACTGACTTTTTCTTTCACCTTTTATGCCCAGCAATTCTTCATGCAGTTTTCCTTTATTAATCTGCATCATTTTCAACATTATTCTCAGGGTTCCACCTTTATCACCCTGATCAGTTAATCTTTATCTCACTGGGTCGTCTGACTGATTATCTTTTAGTGATCGTACCCTTACCCTCCTCCTCCATGTACCTGTTCTACAATTTTTTCTCATTTATGCCCCTTACCTACTGAGGCCAAGGGCGCCAGTTTAATTTCATTCTTGCCATCTTCGTAGCAAATTTATTCAGCTTAGGACAGACTTTTCGAACTAGAGGGGACAGATATGGCTTTGACCCCTTCAGAACTAAAGGCCTTTCTAAAATTGATGAAGATCGTCTGGTGTCAGTGAACATAAGCTAAAAAGGACGGCACCCGTATTAAAGGTTCAAGTGCTGGTCTCTCACTTTATGCAATGCTAGCTTCAGGTGACTCTACACTGGATGACAAGTGGATTTCTGTACTCCAGGTTATCGTTATCATGTGCTGGGTGGTAACCATATAACCAGTACAAGAACGCCAGGTGGTCTAGTACAGGTGGTCTGGCAGGTTAAGTCAGTCTTGCCGGATGCTGCACATAACGGTTCGAGACCAATGGATGACTGGAGTTTATTGCGCACCTAATGCCACTCAAGGGCAAATGACTGCACCCTCGCCTTTAGTGCATGGATATTTTAAATGGACTAATTAGCCTAGCATCGGGCCCCTACGCACCTGAATGCAGGGGCAGTAAAGGACCTGATGATGGATGGATCGATAATAATGTCAATGATGGATGGATCGATGATAATCAAAATACCTGCTATAATGGTGTGACGGTCAAGAGGCGCCAGAGGGAGTGACATGCAGACTCTCTCTCTCTCTCTCTCTCTCTCTCTCACACACACACACACACACACACACACACACACACCTGCGGGTATCTCCTCCTACATAGTTACACCTACACTCACGACTACACACTTCTTTCCCGACATCCACCTACATCCACACCCACACACCCGTAAAAAGCACATAACTCTACACGAAAAATGAGAGAGAGAGAGAGAGAGAGAGAGAGAGAGAGAGAGAGAGAGAGAGAGAGAGAGAGAGAGAGAGAGAGAGAGAGTTTGCAAAACGTTAAAGCTAATACTCGTCCTTGGACTGAAAAGATTAAGGATATGCACACCAAGAGACAGGTAGTACAGGTAGTTAATTACATAAGCAAAACCACACACGAGAAGGATTCGAACAGGTGGGCAGATGGGTACGTGGGTGAACGAGGTGTTAAGTGGGAAGGCAGGTAGGCAATTAGACAAACAGGTATGGCAAGTAAATGGGTGGGTGAAATGGTGGGAGGTAAGAAGGTGTAACTGCACAACTATGGCAAAACTACGTGACTAACTAGATAGGTAAATAGAAAATCAGGTGAGCAGACAGGTAGATAATTAAATGGACACATGAGAAGAAAATGGGTGGTGATGTGCTGGGAGGTATGATGCAGGTATAGATGTAAAACCAAGTGATTAATTGGACAGGTAAATAAGGTGATCAGACTTTCCATTAAAAAAGAAAAGACGAAGGCAGAAAATTTAGAGCCCTGGATGAGAAAACAAGAGTAATTAATGAAACAAACGACCCTAGAATATCATTAGCAGCTCTTAGGTCATTATTTCCGACACTTATTTGCATAGGAATGATTGTAAGTTATGGGAGAAGACGGCGGGTATGGAAGGGTAAGTATGGTGGGTATGGAAGGGTTGGTAAGGTGGGTATGGGAGGGTGGGTATGGTGCGAGGATGGATATAGTGGGGGTATGGTGGGAGAGGATTGATATGGTGGAGTGGGGGTTGTTGTGGGAACGGGGGCTATTGTGGGGCGGGGTGTGTGGACGGTGGTACGAGGGTCTGATGGATGCTGAGGTATGGTGGGGCAGGGTGACTATGGTGGGGGAAAGTGAGTTATGGCTGTGCATAGTAAGGGAGGGTGGGCAGGGTGAGGGAGGTCGTCTTTCTGTTACTTCATTCTACCTAACTTTGGATGAGATTCCATTCAGTGTATGAAGAACTCTTGTAGGGAAGAGGTCAAAAAGAAAACAAAAAAACGGGTCTATCTGTTCATCTCATATCTCTTACACAAACTTACATTTTTACTTTGTTTTTTTTCCAGTAAACGTTCCTGTTCTTCATTCTTTCCCCTCCCTCTTCTGGTATTTCCTCGATTCACTACCTACATGACATTCTTCTCCCCCGCATCCTTCAAGTTCTCCCGACCTTCTGAATTTTCCCAGATTTATTCACTTCTTAGCTTTCCCCTGCCTATTCAATTTCCTGTTCTATTTTTATTTTGCCCCTTCCTTATTACTTCTTTCTTCTGCCACTTCCCGTCCCACTGTCTTCCATACCTCCTTCCCTGTTGCTGTTCTGTTCTCATCGCTTTTTCACCATTTCCCCTCTCTCTTCACGTCTTCCCTTCTCCATTCTCTCAGTCTTCCACATCTGTTTTTGTCGATTACATATTTGTGCCTTTGGGTATAGCCAGCCCATCCCCTACAGCCCAGCAGCCCTCCTACGTGACAGACAGACACACTGCCCATGAGTGAGATCGACCTTGCTTTCCGACAACAGCTCACTGTTCTATCTACTCCACCACCACCTATCCACCCACACAACATTTTTCACACATTCCTGTTTATATCTCCCAGCCTTATAATTTCCTTGCTCCTGTCTCTTTGGCCTCTCCACATTTTCCTCTTGTTGCCATCCCCTCCCCTCCCCACTGTTCGCCACTGTACCATATAAAGGCTAAGCGGGTACAGTAACCCCCAGCAATCCACCCACTCACACCCAGAACCTATCTATCCACGCCGTTCTCTCATCCTCCTCACCTGTCTCGGTCTCCTACCCTTACTGCCTCCATAGTCCCGTCTCTCTGGCCTCTCCGCATTTTTCCCTCATATCACCCCCCTCCTTCTCCCACTATCCGTTACTTTACCAAATAAGTACTAAGCGGTTACTGTGACTCACCCCCACCCATTCACCCACAAACCCATCCACCCAACTCTTATATTCTCCTACCTCTGTCTCCCACTTCTCTGGCCTCTCCACATTCTTTCCCCTGGCTGCCTCCCCCCCTTTCTCCACTGTCCATCACTGTACAGCATTAGACCTGGGCGAGTAGTATGACGCACCCCCACCCAATTACCCATGAACCCATCCACCCAACCCTTTCTCCCATCTTTTTCCTCAAAGAATCTGGCTTCTACACATTTACTAGCAATATTCTCGTCGTCCCCCTCCAACCTAAACTGTCCACCAATGCACAATATAAGAGTTAAGCCGGTGTTATGAGTCACCTCCACTCACTCCCACATCCTCCACCCACTCACCCACACTTTCCTCTTATTTCCTTGCTCCTAAATCTCTTGCCTCTCCACATTTTTCCCTCGGTCATCCCTCCACCTACACCCACTGCCCGCCACTGCACCATACAAGGCTGAGTGGGTACTGTACTCCACCCAAACCACCCATTAACTCAGCAGGTAGCAACCCTCTCATACAAGGTCAACAGGACATCACGGGGCAACAACCTCACGCGAATCCTGCACGTCCACCCAACCACCATTACTCACTCATATCACTCATTCTGTGTTTTTGTTTTATCATCATCATCATCGTTGCTCGTACCCCTATCTGAAGATGGAGTCGACCTCAATCATACCCCCATTAATAATGGACAACCATCAAGACACCAATCTCTTCAGACCATTTTATACAACCGCCTTCATGGACAGCAAAGATGGAATAAGAAATACTGGTGCTATTTTAGGGGAAAAAAAGTACTGGTGTTACTGGCGGCAAAAATTTACGTTTACAAAGTGATAGTAAAAATAATCTGGTGTAGAATATTAATGGCAAGTATTAATAAGTAGACTTCCACATAAAGTAAGTATCAAGTCACCAAAATATGAGATACACAAACGTGGGGACAGGGCGACTTGGAGGCGATTTGTTTGTGGCCACCCCAAACGGGATTGAGGCGTCTGGCAATAGATAGATAGATTAATACTCACTGGTCTATGACTCACTCTTAATCATCCAATTTTGGCCGTCATAAAATATCAAAATTGTCCCAACGTCCTTATCCACACACACACACACACACACACACACACACACACACACACACACACACACACACACACACACACACACTAAAAGCCGAAGATGGGAAAGCCTTTATGTCTAAGAACAACAGAGGATTTCCTAATCAGCAGTTTTAAGATTTTATGGATGAAGTTGATTGCTAAGAAGATAAACAGAATCGAGATGGGGGAAAAAGGAGGTGGAGACGACGCAGACAAGGTGGGATGGATGGAGTGGATGGCAGTAGGGAGGGGAGGAGGTGGGGAGGACAGAGGCGCAGGTGAGGAGGGTAAAAGAGGTGGTGGGGAGGACAGGAGAGGATATGGGGAAACGGTGGGGGAGGGACTGGGAAGGCCTTGGAAAGAATGAGGTTTGATGAACAGGGAGAGATGTGGGGAGGACGGGGAGGAATGTGAGGAGGACGAAAGGGTAGGAGGGAGAATAGGAGGGGATAGGGATCATGTGGGGAAAGCCAGAGTCAAGTTTGCTGAGATGGTATGCATATTTTCATCCGGGGACAAATTCTTGTGCACATATTAAATTTTAGTGTTGTTTGTGCACTGGTGATCCTGGTAGGTACTCAAGCTTACTAAGTCATGTGTGTGTGTGTGTGTGTGTGTGTGTGTGTGTGTGTGTGTGTGTGTGTGTGTGTGTGTGTGTGTGTGTGTGTGTGTGTGTGTGTGTGTGTGTGTGTGTGTCCCCTTTGTACAACATCTCTACCACATTAATGCCACACCGTCTCACATTTTCTACTACTCTGTCTACAATTTCCTACTATGCCACCCACAACCTCGTCCCTTGCCTCCTCCTCCTAACCTCTAACCTCTAACCTCCCCACCCTATAATACCCTCGCCCGCAGTCCCGCCCTCGCCACAAATATACCCAGTTTTATTTTCTTGCATACTCATGAACAAATCTACTTTTGATCTTGTTTGACCTTGATGTTAGATAGTAAAGTACATACAATTGTCCATTGTTTATGTCACAGTTTCATTCTTTCAGCGTGATGCGTCTTTAATTCAGCTTTATTCCCGCTTCGCCAGAAGAAACTTTATATACTATATTCGATTTGGGAGTAGCCCCCGTAATATCCTTATTTATTGTTTTCCATGCACCTCAAGACAATCTTCTTTTTAGAGTGAAACGAAAGCTATATCTGCTTTTGATCCAATAGCCATCAAACGATCGTCTACCTGTATATATTCCATTCAGGCGTGTCTTTTTGCTATGAAAGGACTTGCGAAGATTTAAGATTCATTTACATTCGATCAGGTTGTCTTAAACTGAATAAAATCTTCTTTTGGTAGCAAGAAGACAGCTCAGAAGCTGCCAACGTATGAAGGTAATTAAACTTCAACATCTACCACTACTTATTCTGGGAAAAAAAAAATGAAATGCTTAACGGTATGTCATTGTATGGATGGGGTTAATAATACATTTCGGAGACTTCAAGTTATAATTGTCTCGTGCCGAAAATGAAGGGCCCTTGACCTTTACTGATCAATTAAAGGACGAAATAATTAGGCAAGGGGCGATAACCTAGCCTAGAGCCTGGGAGCGCAGCAATAACACCCTGGCCTTGGAGTTACAAGGTGATAACTGTCTGGCCACGAAAGAAATGAACGATAAGGCACACGAGATATTAGTATGCGCTGCTCACTTTTCTCTCCCTTTAACTATACTCTATCTACTTTAAAATGATATGGAAACGTGATAATCGCCTGGACACAAAATGAATGAAGGGTAATGCAAGCCAGTTAATGATATGCGCTGCTCATTTTTCTCTCCCTTTAACTATACTCTATCTACTTCCACCGGGCCAAAAAATGCTATAGAAACGCGGTAACTGTCTGAGCACAAATGGAATGAACGATATAGTACTCGAGTTAATATGATTTGCTCATATTTCCCTCTCTTAACTAAACTCTGTCCACTTCAACTTGGCCTAAAATTGCCATCTCTCCAATCTGAACGCTGAGATGGAACAAGAGATTAACACTTAAATACGACGCTATAGTCTATTCCCTTTAAATTCCCACCTTTCCATCACAAATGCTGAGCTGTACCAAGAAACCAGCATTGAAATACGATGCTAATATTGCGGAGGTGGTATGGAAAGGATGCACAGCCGTAGTATTGTCTAAATTCTGTCACATGGCTACGCAAACTAAGCTGCTAACAAAACAAAATTTCAGCCAAGTTAAGGTGGAAAAACTATACGGCACCAGATTAACACGGAGATGCGATGCCATGAGTGTTGAACCGTAGCACGTCCAATTTTACTACTTAGCTACAGGGAAACAAGCTGCTAAGGTCGAAAATTTCTGCCAAGTTTAGGTGAATGTACTATACCAAATTAGCACGTAGTTTCAGGTTCCTTTCTCATTCAAGCGTGGAGAATGGGACACAACTTACGACAATCAGTAGCTACAATCGAGGGTGCGAGAGTGTGGATGACAGGAGGGAATGAAAAAGGGTGAAAACATCATTGGTATGGCCGCCGAAATAGGCGGGTTCACTAATAAAGCTCTTTTAAATAATCACATAATGGACTGTGATTGTATGTTGCCTTGATGTTAAGAGAGAGAGAGAGAGAGAGAGAGAGAGAGAGAGAGACTAAGGGTGCCTCCCCGTAAGTGGGCAATACGCTCCAGTTACTGTGTTCATTAGTAACCTTCCGGGGTACCTGAGTTACCCCCCATTGCATTCTTCCCTATTTTTCTCATTTTCTTTGCACTCTCTCTCTCTCTCTCTCTCTCGTCCTTCCTACCATCAGATACCCGGTCATCTCTCTCTTCTTTCCCATTCATCACATATTATCATCCCCTGCCGTGGTTCTCTGTTTCTTCCATCTCTCTCTCATTTCGCTTTGCCTTTGTGCAATATATATTTTTTGCTCTCTAACTTAGCCTAAAATTTCCATCTCTCCATCTCCAATGCTGCGTTGCAACATGACCGCTAGATTATAATGCTAGTCACCAAGATGTGCCATGGAAAGGTTGTAGAGACGTAGCACTTTTTTTTTTTTCACTAAACGACGCGACGTGATATGCAAAACGACGAAAATTTGGGCTAAATTAAGATGAAAGAACTATTGTGTATTCTAATATTCATGTCGACATTACCAACGTGAAGAACTTTTCGTATTATTTCATCCAGAGTAATGACGTCTGTATTGGGCATATTAGTGCTTCCTATATATACGAATTTTCTCGATTTTGGAAAGATCTCTCGCACTGAAGGGGCTAAGGTTGGCTGCGTCTTTTCCTTCCAGTTTTTAAGTTTCTAAACACACACACACACACACACACACACACACACACACACACACACACACACACACACACATATATATATATATATATATATATATATATATATATATATATATATATACACACACACACACACACAAAATTGGTCTGGTGATCGATACACGAAGCTTTTGTTATTCCAAGGTAACCCCTTTATCCCACGACTTACATAATTCATACTTGGTACTTTTAGACGATTTTAATAGTATTAGAGATAGATTTTTCAAACTGGGGATATTCTATAAAGAAAATCTGTATGCCTATATTACAACTGCACGCTAAACAACAATGCCATTTTCACCTCACACATTAATTTACCTTATCCTGCTAATTATAAAGCACTTCATGCCTCCTGGAAGTTACCATGGGATTGTTTTTCTTCCCCCGTGTTTGTGGGCTTAATTCCCATGACATTTCTTTTATCCTTTAGTGTACGTGCGTGTTTAAACTAATGACGCTTCCATTTTCACTTTCCTTATGCTTGTGTGTTGGACTTTCCCTGACGTTCCCTTCATTCTTTCGATGTACTTTTGCACTGAAACTTCCCTGAACTTTCCCATTTCGTTCCCCGTGACTGTACTGAAACTCCTGTAGCGTTACCTTCCTCCTGTCTCTGTATGTGCTCGTGTGTTTGGACCCTCCATGATGTTCTGTTCATCTTTTCCCTGTGTTTGGTTACTGAACTTTCCTTTTCCTGTGGCTTTGTCCTGAACCCCCACCCCACCCATCTCGTTCCTGCCTTCCCCTGTCCTGTCCCTGCTTCTTTGTCTCAACCCTCATTATTTTCTTTCTTTCTCAGTGCCTGTGTATTAACACTCTCCTGACGTTTCCTTTTTCCTTTCCTCTCCCTCCCTCCCTGTGTGTGTGTGTGTGTGTGTGTGTGTGTGTGTGTGTGTGTGTGTGTGTGTGTGTGTGTGTGTGTGTGTGTGTGTGTGTGTGTGTGTGTGTGCGCGCGCGCGCACACACACACTTGCCAGTTCATTCCCTGAGGCTCAGCAGTCCTCCTACGTGCCGCACACCTACACATGTCACTATTATGGGTCTTTATACCTATTATCCATACCAAATACCTGCTGTCTCATTCCGGACTTGTGAGATGGTATTATCGTGCCTATGACATGGGGGTGGGTGGCTCTTGTGGGATCAGTCAAGTTTGTTTTAAATATGTCCAAATCATCATATTATTTGGAGGGAGGTGGAGAGTGTAAACATCACCCACCTCAGGACTTTACTCTCATTCTGGTTATATGTTTTAATGACCCTTGTGCAGTGAAGAAACTAGATCTATGGGCAGTTTATTTTCACCAGACAGGACTGAACCACTCCCACAACTTGAATACTACGTCGTGGATGCAGGAATGTCGATGAGCCTTAATTATGAGGCAGGAATGTCTCTCTTTCTGTACTAGTTAATCTCCCCCTCCAGTCTTACTCTATTGTCTAAGCTGAAAGATGTTAGGGATCTTTGTCAGATTAGAGTACAAGCGTTGTAACTAACTATGACCGTTCCCTCTTCAGCAACCTGTCCTGCTCTTGTCCTGCCTTACCCCGCCCTGCCCCGCCCCTCTCAAGCACCCCAGCAATACCTTGACCCTGCGTGGGCAAGAGGGAGGAGGAGGAGGGGGCGGGGCGCTGGCGGGAAGCATCTCCGGCCGTCCTCCAGTCTATATAAGAACTGGAACTCACGCCACCCCGCCAGTCCTGTGTGGGTTTTTGTCTTGTGTGGTCAACATGTGGAAGGTACGATTAGTTTTCATTATATTTTGTTCATTACCATCCATCCTCATTTGCTTATGATCTACTTGTTTGTATGTCTAATGAGCCTATTCATTCCTTCGCATGTGTCTTTCTTCCATACATTAATTAACTGCTTGCATTTCATATGTAATTGTCTGGTTCTTCACTAACCACTAATTACCATGCAATGTATGTGTTTATAGTCCATACCATAATCATTATCAAATTTAGTAATATTTCCTTATTGTACTGACGAAGCAAATGATGTACGCAAGCGGTCATCATACACAGTCTCCTGGTCTTACGCATATTTTTTTTTTAGTTTAAGACTATTAGTAAAAATATATTTCTACGCTAACATAATTATGCAAATTTCCAAGCATTCAGTGTCTGTCAGGAATATATATCGCCGGTGTTACCTACTGAATCTAAACCTGTCCAAGCAGACGCCACTCCCAGATCAGCTGATTTTATCTTGATACTATTTTTGCCTTGCAAGTTGAAAAACTATGCTGAATATAAATATTTCACTACAAACTACTGAAATGTCGACATATATCAGACATACTTCAGACAGGCAATTATCATTCGCACACACGGTCAAACGTTGCATCGAAGAAATTGGAAATAAACTCCCTGATAGTCCTACAGGCAAATACACTACAGGTATTACAGAAGCAATATCCCATGTTCTAAAGATAAGAACATTATAGGCAATGGTGATCTTCAGTCTTAACTCCTACACTACAATGACATGTTTTGTACTATATTTTTGCTAGCCAAACAATTCAGCTCAGGACTTTTCGACCGAGAGGAATTAGTCTTCATTAACCCTTTCACTACCAGGGTTCTCTCGTAGAATAAATAAAAATCGCAGGTCGGCAGAAAGAACAAACTGCAAATGACGTCCTGGGGCTGAAGGGGTTGAGATTCACTTCCTCGTCCCTCCCTTTATATGGACGGATCCCATGTAGGAAGCAACATAGGATCCGGTTCACGCCTACTCTATATTTGGTTCTCGGCTTCTTCACTATATTCAGGTTTCCCTTTCAGTTCGTTCACTACAAGGACTGCTATCTCCACTTCATTACGCTCAGCTTATGTAAGATTTCTCGTAATGAAGTGGTTAATGAAGGCTATATCTAATCCCTCAAGTTTAACGAGTCTCCCAAACTGAATAAAATCGTCTGGATACAAAAAACACACAGACGTCATCATAAAGTGGTTAATATAGACTGATTTTAAAGGAACCGGTATGATAATCAATTTACATGCTGCCATAAAAACATATATGCAAATGGGGACGCCTGTGTCTGCGCATCTTCCTTACAAACAAGTTTCCCTTTCAACTCTTTCTTTCAGACTTTCTTTTCTTAGTATATTCTTTCTCTCCCGACGACTTTACTGGCCAATACCTCACGTTCTGAAGGGAATAATGGATACACCTGACCCCTCCATCTAGAGAGAGAGAGAGAGAGAGAATCCTCGAGGTGAAGGGGTCAGATAAGATCAACATGGCTCCTGGCTCAACCTTGGAGTGAACCCAGGCACGTTACGCTCCAGAACGCCCAGTGGCATATATGAGAGCTGTCGTAACACCTTTTCCTCAGCGATTTATTTTCCTTATTACATCTTAATATTTTCTTGTAAGGCACTTATATCTGTTTAATACCCTCATGGTCTGTACTGGAATACTAATGTGTGTTGAAGTAAATAAAATAAAATAAAACGCTGAAGACCATAGGGTACAAAGGTAACGACAATGTGTGTGTGTGTGTGTGTGTGTGTGTGTGTGTGTGTGTGTGTGTGTGTGTGTGTGTGTGTGTGTGTGTGTGTGTGTGTGTGTGTGTGTGTGTGTGTGTGTGTGTGTGTGTGTGTGTGTGTGTGTGTGTGTGTGTGTGTGTGTGTGTGTGTGTGTGTGTGTGTGTGTGTGTGTACAGGGATAAACACCAGACAAGTGGTTACATACAGGAGGGGAAAATCTTACGTAACTCGAGACTGTTCCCAAGCTTTCTCATTCACAACGATCATATCAGAGCAGCAGAGGGGACGGGAGAGACGGGGAGATTAGGGGGATGAAGGGGAAAAAGGTAGGGGGGGAAGTGCGGGAGGATGATGGAGGGGAAGAGAGGGAAGGCAACGGAGGGAAAACAAAGAAGGAGGGTAGGAAGATATGGGAGGGAAATGAGGGAGAAAAGTAAAGGGGAGGATGAATGTGTGGTAGGCAGATGGAGGAGACACGAGGGGAATGGTGGGGAAAGAGCAAGATGAATATGGAAATTTAGTAACGAAAGGGACTAAATCACAAGACCAATGCTTCGAATTTACCACAGAAACATCAAAACTAAGCGACGATGTTTGTGTGGTGCCTGTGGTGATGTCTTCAGAATCTCACAACGTCAACAAAGATTCGAATTTCACCGACAATAGCAACAATAGATGGTTAGTGATGGAGAGACAGATTTGCAGTGGAGAGGAAGACCGATGAGGGGACGGGGAGGATAGAGAGATTTAGTGGGGGAATAAAGGGAAAGGGAATGGGGAAATAAAGATGGAGGAGAGGGAGAGGGGAAGAAAAGGGGCAAGTGGGGTAAGGGATGGTACAGTTGTGCAAGAGAGGGGAAGGGGTGGAAGTATGGCGTTGCAAGTGAAAGAAAAATAAGCATACGGGAAGGAAACAGAAACAGGAGAAAAGGAAGTAGGCAGTAGCAAGCGGAAGTGGAAGAGCGAGCTGGAAGGGAAAGTGGCGAGACATTAGAAGATGGTGTGAACGAGGAGGGAAAAAAAAAATGAACAGAGCGATGGGAAAAACAGCGGGAAGCGGATGGAAATGAAGGGGAAAGGGGAAGGGAATTATGATAAGCAGTCCCCTCATGAGAAGCCTCCCTCCCCTAAGCTAGATAAAACTGTCTGCATGGTACTCAGAATATAAAATAGAGATCACAGAAATAGAAAAGCTAACTCCCTCACTCTGACAGTCTTCCTCTATGATGAATTTTATCGTCTGGAAGTAGCATGGAAAATTTTAAAGAAGATCAACTTGCTGATAGGATTAAATAAGACGATCTCCATCCCCTTCACTACAACAGGTCTCCTTCTCCTCCTCCTCCTCCTCCTTGGAAGGTATTATAATAGTCTTTAAGTAGCTGGAATAAAATGAGTACCACCTACCTATTAAGAATTTACATGAGACACTTCCAAACCCCTTCACTGCGACAGACCTCCCTTTAAGCTTCATAATCTTGTCTGCTCAGCAGTCAGAATAATAAATAAATAAAATAAACAAATAACAGATGCCCTACTGAAGAACTTAAAACCGGTACAAGACTGGAGACAGGGCAGTGACGAAAGAAAAGAAAATGGAGCAATAAAGGTGATCCGTTGTTCCAAGAGAGCGTCCCTGAAGATCCACTTACCGAGAACTTGACCTTTTAACCGTGTACACCTGACCACCTCTGACCTTAAGAGTGTACGGTGCTTGATATTAAGGGTGGAATGAAGGAGGGCAATTAAGTCCTTCAATCCGGTTCCATCTTTTTGTCATCATTTCCTACTTCTGCCTTAAGAACTAGCTTGTTTATGACACAGTTAACCCTTGCAGTCCGGGTGACGTCCTGTTTAATATATTCTTCCTGTTACAAAATAATTTTATTCAACACGTGGGAGCCCCCTGGAGGTGGAGGGGTTAATGAAGGCTACATCTAAGCCTTCCAGTTCGAGAAGTCTCACTTAATCTGACCAAAATCACCCAGAGATAGCAAAAATGAAATCCGATATATATCACAGCACTGAACTGGTCAATAAATGCTCTACCTAACCCCAGCAGCTTCAAGTCTCGCCTGCACTGAACCTGTAGACAAGTTTTTTCAGAAAGCAACAGTATAGGTTAATAAGACGTCATCGTGGTGAAGTGACAAAGGCATACGGTGCTTGAGAGGGAGGAAGGAAAGGGTGAAATTAAGGATCTAGGCAGCTGGTCACCACAGACACCCACCCCCCTATTGTCACAGAGGGCCATTGTCAGCGGCAAAAGGAGAGTGAAAGGAGGTGACAGGATGATGAAAGATGATTACAACAGCGCAGGTGAGATAAGCTCTGTGACGAAGGAAATATTAGTTTGGAAAGAAAAAATAAAGATACTAGACAAGAAAAGAATGCAGAATAAAAACTGACAGCCTAGAAAATCTGTCCCATCTCATTTCGAGGTACTTGGACACATTGTACTAATAATAATGGAGGTCATAGTCAGTGAGAGAGAGAGAGAGAGAGAGAGAGAGAGAGAGAGAGAGAAATGAACCTAAACTAATCGAACGTTCCTTATGTTCGTCTCCCTCATAGGCTCAAGCATGGGGGGTCAAAGGGTAACCACACAACTTTTTTTTCCTTCTCTTTCTTTTTTCTTCGTCACCTTGGCCAGACCTATTCTCACGGTACTGTCAGGGGATGGGTTAACGACTCCTGGTAGCTTAGTTGCTGGATGAGTGGATGGATGGATGGATGAATGGATTTGGATGGATGGATGGGAATCAGACGTGTTAACATACTTAATATATAGTCTTTATAAAGCTCTTAAGTTTGATGTCTCAGTATAACAAGACAGAAGAAGACCCAGTGGGACGTTGGGAGTTATGGTAATATAGTCGTACGTGTGTGTGTGTGTGTGTGTGTGTGTGTGTGTGTGTGTGTGTGTGTGTGTGTGTGTGTGTGTGTGTGTGTGTGTGTGTGTGTAGAATATGTAAACCATTGATAAAATGGAGTAAAAAAAAGAAAAATTACAACATTATTTTCATTTAAGAACTTTTCCGGGGCAAAAAGGAATTCTAACAAAGGACTAACGTATTAGATGCGGGAGCTTCAGGGTCCTTCGGTTAATACCTATGGTGTGATATGTGGTTCATTGTGGTGTGGTGTGGTGTGGTGTGACAGGGAGGTGTGGAGTGGTGGTATGTATCTTCGCTAAAGTCTAAAGGCGTAAAACACCTCGTTTGCGAAAATCGCTAGTGAGAGAGACAGTGACAGTGCCGCTCCTAGAGATTCTCTTGCTTCTAAAAATGCCAGTTACATCCCTCCCACGTCCCCAAAACAACGCCAAAAAAATCTTGCTCTTCTGTCCAAAACTATCTGAGGATTAAACGTCTACCTACATATAAAGAAAACCTAAATTGTTTATATCATGTTCGAAGGATAACCAGGTAGATGATGAATGGAGGAGGAGGAGGACGCAGACAGGGTGGAAGTGGATAAGCAGACAGATAGGCAGACTGGGGTGGTGAAAGAAATGCCGTGATGGAGAAGAGTGGATAGTTAATGAAGGTGGCAGGATAGTTCATGATAAAAAGGATGGAAGAACAGGAACAGAAAAACACAGAGAGGTAAGGATATAGGATACGTTAAACTGAATTTGATAAGATAGTTAAAAATACGGATGAAAATAATTTAACAAAAAAGAATGGCAGGATAGAAAGATTATGTAAATTAAACCAAGAAAAATGGTGGGATAGTAAACAGGATGCAGGTTACAGCATAATGAAAAAAAAAAATTAAGATGGGGAAAAAAATAAAGGTGGAAAGATAGTCATTTGAAGGATGAATAGCTTAATAAACCAGGACGGCGGGAAAACTTACAACGAGGATAGGGGGATAGTTGAGACCGCAAGACTATCAGGAAAGGTAGGTTACATACACAAAAATATACCGCAACTTTTTAGGCACAAGAGATACACTTCGTTCCCTGTCACCTTATTTCAAAAGGCATTAAACTATGAAATATTTCGTATCACTATGGTTGGTCATTAAAACCTCAATGATTATATATAAATCGTGGCCAAATATATCATAAAAACTCATATTCCACTACCCATGCATATAATATAAACATATTTTAAGTCATCATGGTGTGCTGGGTCTCTTATATGTTCGTCTTTCAGTCACATAATAGGCATTGCATTTCTCTTAATTTTCGTCGTGAAATATTGTGTGTGTGTGTGTGTGTGTGTGTGTGTGTGTGTGTGTGTGTGTGTGTGTGTGTGTGTGTGTGTGTGTGTGTGTGTGTGTGTGTGTGTGTGTGTGTGTGTGTGTGTGTGTGTGTGTGAGAGAGAGAGAGAGAGAGAGAGAGAGAGAGAGAGAGAGAGAGAGAGAGAGAGAGAGAGAGAGAGAGAGAGAGAGAGGAACTTCAGGATGATCAGAAAAGGAAGAGGAATAAAGAAGAAAGGAGGGATAAATACAAACACACAGACAGAACAATGAGTGTAACAGTACAAGACAAAAATGGGAGAGATGCAAGACCATTGGGCGGGGGATGGGGATGAAGGGTTGAGATGAGGGGGGGGGAGATTGGGAAGCACGGTTGAGGTGGGGAGTGAGGGGGGGGGATTGGGATGCAGGACAGAGGTGGGAAGGAAGGGGGGAGGGAATGTCTCTTTCTGGACACGCCCTGGTGCCCTTGAAAGGAAAGCAAGTCTTACCCCTCCCCCCTTCCACCACCCTCCTGACACACACACATACACACACACACACACACACACACACATGAATACATAAATACTAAACATACACACATACACATATACTATAGACACGTAAACACATACACATACAGAGTTCACAAGCACAAAATACATTCACATACATATGCACACACTCACTCATACACAAACACATACCCATGTGCAAGACATACATTATGTACACACACACACACACACACACACACACACACACACACACACGTCCTACGCCCTCTTAATCCTTCCTACTCTACCTTACTGTCCTTCCAACTCCATTTTTAACATCCTTCTAGCCTTGACACTCCCTCCTTGCTCTCTCTCTCTCTCTCTCTCTCTCTCTCCTCCACCCAGGACACACGCAGGACCTGAACTTGACCTTTGGGAACCAGGGCACAGCAGGGCGGGTCCTGTTAACCATTTCCTCAACGCCACATCACTCCACATTTTTACTTGTAGAAATTTTATGGCTTCTTTCATTATTTTTGGCATATTTTCTACTCTTATATAATCTTTTTTTTAAATGTTTTTCTTCATTTGGGGGTTTTAATATATTTCCGGGTACACTTCCTATTTTCCTCGTTTTATATTTATCCTTTTTATTTAACAGCTTTACTCTTTTCCAGGTATATTTCCTAATTGTTTTTCACCTCTTGATATGCCTCTTCTTTTTAATGTATGTACGAATTCCTTTGTACTGATTTATTATCTTCTTTCCATTTCTTTTCATACCTTTAATTTTTCTTCCTTAGGGTGCATGTTTAAATTCCTTTTTCCCTTTCCTTTTACTATTTCTTTTTGCCGTTTTTTTTATTTATTTATGACTGAATTTCTTTGTCCTATGTTTCATTCAGATTAATTTCGCAACAATGGACAATGATCTTTTTAGAAATTTCATCCCTTTATGAATGTCTAAAAGGTGAGGTGTTTCTCGCGCTCCTTAGTCAGTCATCGATAACGAATATGCCTTTGAAATGGTGCTCCTAAACTCCTAACACAACACACACACTTCTTGTTTCCTCTAAGGTGCTTAACGCCTTCCAGTGCTAAGTTTTATAGTTAATTCTGCTTGCTAATGAATGAAATATCTAGCCAATCCAGTTCGAAATGTCTCCACCAGAATGAAATCGTCGAAGAATAATGAGCTCAATATCAACTTGTCCTCCTCAGGAGCGTGGTTAGGTTAATCAATTCAAACATTTAAGGAGACGGTGACCAGTTGCTTGTCCCTAAGCGGCATTAACATAGTGAAAGTAAAACAAAAAACACCGGACAAGAAGCAGGAGGGTAAATCACTACCGTATGGTTCCTTCCTAGAGATTGAAGCTCAACAAGCATCGCCTTTTATGATCCTCCCCTGAATCACCGCTTGTCTCCTTGTGTTGCAGGTTGCGGTGGCGGTGTGGGCGTGCGTGGGCGGCCTTTTGGGGGGCGAGGCGGCCAAGCTGGGGGCGTTTCACACACCACACCAGCAGAAGGGAAGCTTCGACTGTCAAATACCGCATCACCAACACCAGCACCAACAGCCGCAACAGAGCTTCGAGTTTCATACACCACACAGCCAACAGCAACAAGAGCACCAGAATTTAGTCTTACAATCACACGATCAACAGCAACAGCAGCAACAGAATTTTGTCTTTCAATCACCCGAGCAACAGCAACAGAGCTTCAAATTACATACATCACACCACCACCAACAGCAGCAGCAACAGAGCGATTTTAATGCACCACACCAGCATCATCAACAAAATTTTGACTTCCACACACCACAACACCAGCAACAGAATTTAAACTTTCAACAACAACACCAACAACCACAGACTCACGACTTCCATACATCACACCAGCAACACCAGGGCATCGATTTTCAGCCACAACACCAACAACACCAGCAGATCTTCGAGTTGCAACCACCAGTACCAACACAACGTCTAAGTATTGACCTACAACCAATGCCGCAACAGAGCTTCGACTTTCAACCACCACAGCAGCAACTGAGCCTTGATTTGCAACCACCACTGCAACATTTGAGCTCAGACTTGCAACCACCACAACTGAGCTTCGAAATCCAACCACCACAGCAGCAACAGGACTTCAGCTTCCAACCACAGCAAGAGAATTTTGACTTCCAACAACAAGAGAATCTCGACTTCCACCAACAACAGATTTCCAACTTCCAACAACAAAATTTCGACTCAGAATCAGCCGCACAACAACTAAGACTCGACTTCCAGCAATTTCAACAGCAAGAACAAAACAGTTTCAACTTCCAGCAGCCACAACAACAGCAACAGCAGATTGGGTACAACTACGAACCTCCTGCCAAACCGGTTAACTTGTACGAGGTAAGTGCCGAAGGTGAGGCAATGTCAAGGTTAAGGTGAAGGCTGAGGTGAGGTGTGGCGAGGTGAATGGTTTGGTGACATGAGGTTGGGGTGAGTGGTGAGGCTAGGTGAAAGCTGTGGTGAGTAGTGTTCAAGTGTTGGTTGGGGTGTAGGATGAAGTGTGATCAGTGCTTAAGTATGGTGACAGAGTGATGAGTAATGAGGTGAACTTTTACTGAGTCATGAAGCAAAGGGCAAAGTACAAAGTGTCATACATACACAACTTTATGCGAGGATAAGAAATAGGTATGGTAAAAATGAGGATACTCTTTTTACTTTAACTTGGCCTAGATTTCCTTTCTTTTGCAGCTTCCTTCACGTAGCTCATTGGTAGAAAAAGACGCTAATACAGCTCTAAATTCTTCCTAAATCTCTTTTTTCCGAGTAGCATTATATTCTAGTGCTAATCTCCAGAGGGGTGGCAGTTTTAGGCCAGTTAAAAGTAAAAAGGTGTAGTTATGTGGAGCATCTGGTTAAGAGGTGAAATGAATAGAAGATACAGCATGCACAGGACCGAAATTTAGATAGCAGGCCTAGAACACAAGTGAAATTCACATATGCACGTTAAGGTAGACATCAGTTGCAGACATAACTTCATCCGGCTATTTACCAATTAAAGGCAGACAGCAATGACCTTCGGATTCATTAATACGTTCTTATAAGTTCAACAACTTTTCCAAAATACTTTCTAAACAATAATATGTTAGGTTTTATTGGTAATCAAGAAAAAGAAAAGAAAATGCGATATATTCGTCAGCAGCTGTGCACACAAAGATTTCACATTTCGTGGTACAAAGTATTGTTGGTCCACAAGTAAAGAAAAATACTGCAGCCATGCAAGTTTCCATACGAGAGAGAGAGAGAGAGAGAGAGAGAGAGAGAGAGAGAGAGAGAGAGAGACGAAACCAAACTTCTCCCCGAATTACTAGCATTCTTCGTAACTATAAAGGCGAATGGACGTGATGCACAGGATTCTTTAGGTTCTTCACTACGATGGCGTCATCTACATTCTATTTTTCCTGTTTTCGGACGCTTTATTCAGCTTTGGAGGGATATCTCTCTGAGTGGAGGGGTTAGATATAGCCTTAACCCTTCAAGTATTTCAGAATTTCTAGCCCAATAGAAAATCGTCTTAAGAGACAGTATATAAAAAAAAGCGAAAATAAGACTTCAGTGCTACGAAGAGATCAAGGGGAAAGATACTCTCCTTACCGAACCAGTCACCCAGCTTGCACGTATATCTCGCACGCAAATCCCCCACACGCACTGTCACCAGGAGGAAATATGACACCATGACAATTACACGCAAATGCAACTAGACATCCGTGAAAAATCGGCAAGAGAGCCCTGTGACATACACCCCCTCCCCATGAGCGTACCCGAAGCCAGACCGATAAGTTCCCTATTAATCACGACTTACCACGAGAACAAAGCGTAAAGACAAGGGTGTAAGACTATGCTGGAAAATTATCTGGAAGTTTGATTTATCCCGTCAATATGATTTTTAATCGTTGTTTTATTTTGTTTTTACAGGAGTATTTATTCTGATCAGGAGATTCTTTCGAAACTGAAGGGTTAGCCATAGACTTCCTTAGCACACTTCCTACAAAGACGTCTTCCCAAAGCTGAATACAATAGTCTGGAATGGGAGTGTAGCATGGAGGTTTGTGATGACGTTTAACATGACTCTCTGAGATAAACCTATAAGCATTTTACTTTAACCTGGCCTAAAATTGCAAACTCTTCACCTTGAATGCTGAGGTGTAACAAGAGATTAACACCAGAGTATGAGGGCAGTCAGAAAGATGTGCGATGAAAAACATATAGAACCATAGTACTGTCTTTTTCTGCCACTGAGGTAATGAATGAAATATCGAGCCAATCCAGTTCGAACTATAAAAGGATGAAAATTTGGGCGATGGTGAAACAGTTATAGTGTGTTCATTACTAAGCATTAGAAAGAAAAAAAAAAATATTTGCAGACTGGGAAGTGAACTCTCCCGGATGCTGCGCCAATCAAGCGACAGGTAATCACACAGGTAAATTCAGTGTAAACTGTTTTCAAATACACACAAATACACGAAGGCAAGCGCGCGCGCGTGCACACACACACACACACACACACACACACACACACACACACACACACACACACACACACACACACACAAATTTCATTACTGGGAGTGGCCTTGAAATTTGACAGAATCTTGCATTATTTATCCCCATGATCACTTGAGATAACTTCAATGATGTGGGAAGTAATGGCAAGAGGTAATTCAGAAATACAATTTTGAGGGGAGGGTGCTAAACATAATACCATGAAGCTAACCAAAACTGTGTCTAGAAGTTAGCTCTAAGTCCGCCGTGTCTAATATATCACCTGTACACACAAGCATGCATACTAACAGGCAGGCAAGTCAGTAAACAAAGGAGTGGAAACCGGCTAGCCTACACCTTATCTTTAGGTCTGTCCCCAACCATGCAACATTTTCAACAAAATGTGTTGGTAACAATTATCAAAGGTGTCGGAAAATACTTACACAAAAAGACGGGAACGATTCTGTTGCCAACAAGCGATATTCCAGGTGCAAAATGGTAAACTTCAATGGTACACTTCAGGCGAGTTTTGACAATATCAGTGGGCAACATGCTCCTAAAAGTTATGTGATTACAGCTTTTAACTGTTCAAAAACGCCCTGTTCACTGCAAATATTTTAGTATGATAAAATTACTTCTTGCCACCCAGCAGCAACAAGCGATCATTTAATCACAATGTTTTCATCTTTCACTGAGGTGTGATGTTTTCTAAATCAGGCTTACGCATGGCTATTAAATGAGTCACCTGTCCTTAGTAATCGTAGTCATTCTTTGACCGATACTGCCATTTTTTGTGTGCCCCTCTTGTCCATTTTGGGTTCAGTTTTCTAGGGCAGTTGTTCAGACTCGGTGCTGTAATGTAAAAAAATGTAAATAATAATAATAATAATAATAATAAATCAGGCCCTATTTAAATTATCAACTTGCCGATGTGGAAGTATGGTCAGCGGTCTGCCCCCTTCCCCTGCAATCTTCCCCTCAATAATTGTGCACAGTCCACCTTACACTCCTCTCCTTGCACAATATAATAACAATGGTCGAGGCTGCTAATAAAACCATATTCTTTCTCCCCTATAGTGTTTTGGAGAATTAGCCGACATATATGTGTTTTTAGACGCGGGAGAATCTCTAGGACCAATTCTATCCCTCGGTCCCTTACTTACAATTTTCGGACGTCAGGTGTTTCGCTCCCCTTGACTTTGGCGACTTTAGCGAGGCCACATCACACCACACCACACAAAAATCACCCTCTCACACCATACCACACCACACAAGAATCACCCCATCACACCGTACCACACCACACAAGAATCACCCTCTCACACCACACCACACCATACAAGTATTACCCTCTCACACCGTACAGGAATCACCTTCTCACACCACACCACACTAAACAAGAATCGCTTTCACACACCACACCACACCACACACGAATCAGCTTCTCCCAAACCACAAAAACAGCACTCAAGAATCACACCACACCACACCACACAAATGGCATTAACCATTTTTATTCATTTAGTTGACAGCTGGAGTAGAAATACCGATGACAAAGTTGCCAACAACACTGCACTTGATAGGGTACTGAAATACATCAGAAGGAGACCTACCCTCGAAAGGAGAGAACAATAGACAGATAGAAGAGAAGAGCTGAGAACTAATAGGGCTATAAAGGTAAAGGTAAATAGGCAGGCGTAAAAAGGTAAACAAACTAAAAAAATAAAGCAAAGAATGCATAAATAAACAAGCTAAAAGGGAAAAGACAGGAAAATCGAGCTAAAACGCTTAATAAAGAGGAAAAGGGTAAATAGACACAAAGATAGTTAGTAATGTAAAAAGATGGGTGTATTTGTGCCTGACGATAATTTTTTTGACCCCTACCCAGCCCCCCAGTCGTCCCTCTGGTCTGTACGAGCCGCCGCCACCCCCACCCCCACCAACGCCTCCCAGTGGACTCTATCTGCCGCCAAGCCTGCCGCCAGAGGAAACCAAAACTGATGTAGTTACGGAGGTGAGACACGCAGTTGTGGTAGGAGTGGTGGTGGAAGTCGTATAGGTTATGGTAGTGACAGTAGTAGCTGTATAAAGTAGTGGTGGTGGTAGCAGTATAAAGTAGTGGTGGTGGTTGCACGATTTATTATGACCTAATATTATACATCTGCGCACAGAGAGCAGGAATAAAATTTAAATTGTGTTATCGCTGCAAAGAGTTAAGCAGCAAAGAGACTTCACGGCCCACTGAGTCATGGACCTTTTCTTCTTCTTGCCATCTTTGGATGGTTTTATTCAGCTTAAGATGAAATAGAAATGGACGATATATATAGCACTGTCAAACTCTCTTCGGTATAAAAGGCCGTTCCTAGGTTGAATAAAACACTTCTAGTACCAAGAATAAAATAAATAGGGGGTATACAGCAACCTACTTAACATTTGCTCAGGCACCCCTAAATATCAGCCATGATCATCATTTTCTTCCACCACATTATTTACCTTCGTTTTCTTCCACCAGCCGTCCCCAGCGCCTACCACCACCACAACCACACCCAGACCCACCACGACCACTCCCCGCACCACCACCACCATGATGATGAAGGGGATGCCGTACGATTTCGGGTGGGACGTGAACGACCCTGAGTCAGGCAATCAGTTCTCGCAGAAGGAGAAATCAGACGGCAATGTTGTGAGTAACCTACCCACCTACTTCTTTCCCTCCACCATAACCTTCCTACTTACCTACCTACCTACCTCTTTCCTTCCCATAACCTTACATACCTTCCTACATACACCTACCTGCCTACCTACTCTCCCCCCCCTTCTCTCTCTCTATTACATATCTTTGCCATTAACAGCAAATTCCATCAATCCAACATTTACAGTAGTCAAAAACTAAGCGACAATGTATGAAAAAAAAAAAAAATGCATAAAGTCTTTTCTAGAGTGTTGGGGAATGAAATATATGTATGAAGTCCCTGTTCACCCACCAATACTCGTACAATTAGGGACCTATGAGTAACATGGAGCGTTGTAAATGTAGTACGCAAAGATTAGGTTTTAATAATTAATGAATGTCTGCCTTAATGGTCCTCGTGTAAATTATGGGCATTGTACTAGGCACTATCCCTCATCCTTCAGGTGAGCTAAGTCTTACTCTTCTTCCCCCAGGTGAGCTAAGTCTTACTCTTCTTCCCCCAAGTGAGCTAAGCCTTATTCTTCTTCCCTCAGATAAGCTAAGCCTTATTCCTCTTTCCTCAGGTGAGCTAAGCCTTATTCCTCTTCCCCCAGGTGAGCTAAGCCTTATTCTTCTTCCCCCAGGTGAGCTAAGCCATATTCTTTTTTCCTCAGGTGAGTGGAGAGTACAGCGTGTTGCTGCCCGACGGACGGACCCAAATCGTCAAGTACTACGACAATGGAGGCGGTTTTGTGGTGGATCTGTCTTTCGTGGATCCTTAGACGAGGGGCGAGGGGTATGACAGGGGCCGTGGAAGGCAGGGGAGGAAGATGGTGGGGACAAGGAAGCAAGTGGAGGAAGGTGGAGGACGAGGAAGCAAGTGGGGGAAGGTAGGGGATGAGGAGGCAAGTGAGGGAAGGGGGGGGATGAAGATGCAAGTGGGGGAAGGTGGGGGACGAGGAAAAAAATGGGGGACAGTGGTTGGTCTCTCCTGCACCGCTGTCCTTTGTCTCTTAATTACTTCGATGAGCACAATTTTCTTATGCTTCTCGCTCTCTGAGTAATTTAGAAGATTCTTTTAGTCTTGGATCTTCATCGGGCATAGAAGACAGTAGGAGACAGTGGGAGATACCTGTCGCATCGCCTTTCCTGTCGCTGTCTCCAGGAAGAGGAGGATTTTCTTAGACTTGTGGGTTCTTTTAGGCTTGGGACTGTGAGGGGCATAGAAGAAAGAGAGGGAGAGAAGTAGATATCTTTCGCACCGCCCTCTCTATCTCTCTCTCTCTGTGTTATTGTCTGTCAAGAGGAACTGGAGCTTTTCCTTTTATCTCTGTCTGAATTATTTTGAGGATTCTGGCGTTGGGTCTGCATGAGTCAAGTGGAAGGGAAAGGGGGAGGGAGAGAATGTAAGGGCTTCTGGAGCCAATGGTTTAAGACAGAGTACCTCTTAATGCCTCTCCTCTGTCCTACCTTTTTACCACGGTGTCTAATGTGAAATGTTATAAATTCTCCATAAACCGAACGTGGAAAAATACTAGCTTTAAAAAATATATATGTTACGAAACTCCTCCCTGAGCCGAGAATGTGCAATGTGCAGTGTTGATAATGTACTGTGATCTTGCCTGAGGTGTACTGTATTTATGCTCTGTTGTATTTATTTGTTGCATTTGTTCTGCCTTGTTATCACTGGTGTACAAAGTTAGGCTAATGAATGTTGGGTGAAGTTACTGGCCTACCACAAAGGTATGTAAATTACTAAATAAATACATGAAATTGTTCTCCTGTATGATGTTCTAGCCATTACTGTTTTCGAATACTGGCGTAGGTTTGTTATTTTGTTTATTTTATCCTAAACTCTAGAGGAATTAGACAGCTAAATACAGAGACAAATAACTTGTGATGTGAGCTGCATTTCAGAACACACAAATGCATGTTCAAACACAAACATGAACACATACACAAGAAAACAACAAACTTTTACACACACACACACACACACACACACACACACACACAGGCCAAACAAAACAACCATTTGTGTTTGACTGACCAACCTTCTTCAGCAATTGTTTTCCCGCCTTTCCCTTCACTCCTGTCTCCTTTCCTGTCGCCTGGCGCCTCCATACTCCTTCCTACCCCCTTTTTTTTCTCTTTCTCCTTTCTTATCTACTTTTACTCATCACTCTCACCTGCTCTCACTCTTATTTCCTCTTCTTCTTTCATTTCTTGGGTACTTTCACACTTTTTCCCTCAGCTTTTCCTCGTTTCTCTCCTCCTTCGTGCTTACTGTCGTTCGGTTTTTCTTTACGCCCTTTTTTACTTCTTTTTCCTTGAACCATTTGTTTTCATTTGATTCCCTTTGTCTGCGCTTCCTCGTTCCCCCTCCTCTTAAACTTTCTACCCTGGCCTGCTATCATTCCTCTTCCGAATACCCTAGTTTCACTCTTTTTCCCTCTTACACGTGCATTCCAAGAAGTACTGGTTGTTTCTTGTGTTTATTCATACATCTGACAAAACATTATAAAAAAATGGTGGCCTTTAATCATGAGGGAATTGGTCCTCCTCAAAGACAGGTAATATCCAGGAGCCAGGTTATTATTGTGTTTTAATAATAGAACTTAATATTTTTTCGTCCGTATCTTTACAAGGAATGACGGCAAGTGAAACTTGTAGACTTACTCGTAAACGAACCCACAAAACATGAACCCACTACAGCCCGTTTCAGTTACTATGATTTATTCTGACCCGAACTTTTATCTCTTCTTCCCTCAAATTAGGTTGGAGAGCTCGCAGGTCAACAAAATAATAAATGTACAATGGGAGAGGGGTGTGAGCTGGGAGCGGGGCAATGAAATGGCGAGGGACAGGGCGACATGGAGGAGATTTGTGTGTAGCCACCCCTTACGGGATTAAGGCGTCTGGCAATAGATAGATAGAGAGACAGACAACAACTCGCTTTAGTATGCATCATTTCCAGCCATATTTGAGAACGGATGTAATTTGAGACTGAAATATATACAAGTATTTGTGTTCTGTGACTCCAATTCTTTGTCATATATTCTTCACCAAACATCTAGATTACTGAGATCTGAATCCTATCTGACATCCATGTTTGACAAAGTGCTCTGTGTGTGTGTGTGTGTGTGTGTGTGTGTGTGTGTGTGTGTGTGTGTGTGTGTGTGTGTGTGTGTGTGTGTGTGTGTGTGTGTGTGTGTGTGTGTGTGTGTGTGTGTGTGTGTGTGTGTGTGTGTGTGTGTGTGTGTGTGTGTGTGTGTGTGTGTGTGTGTGTGTGTGTGTGTGTGTGTGTGTGTGTGTGTGTGTGTGTGTGTGTGTGTGTGTGTGTGTGTGTGTGTGTGTGTGTGTGTGTGTGTGTGTGTGTGTGTGTGTGTGTGTGTGTGTGTGTGTGTGTGTGTGTGTGTGTTTTACCCGCTCCACGCCCTCCTGTCCTTAACCTCGCTCTCTCTTCTCACCCTCTTAAAACATGACCCTTGAAAATTATTGACAGAATATCTTCAAACACTGAGGACTTTCATAATATATACTCAAGAATAATATAGGGGGGAGAGAGAGAGAGAGAGAGAGAGAGATGGGGGAAACTGTATTATCAGTGCTTTGGTGGAAACTATGTAAGGATCATCCACACACGCCTATCAGCCTTAACAAAAACCCTTCCAAACTCCTACACACAGAAATTTTTAAGTCTTTAAATGAATTCAGCCGTGGTCTTCGAGTTTTTATATAACCCCAAACACCCCCAAATAACAACAAACATACCCGTAATGCCAAAAAAAAAAAAAAATGAAATAACAGGAGACACCACCAACTTCCTATGACTCCTGTATCTATATATATATATAAAAAAAAAAAAATGGCAGTATCAATTAACCCCCCCCCACCCTTTTTTCCCCTTGAATTTCATTCTCCAGCGGGTATGATCTTCAGCACACAAAATCCTTTCCTTCCCATTTTCCTCTGATTAAAAAAAGTCTGGATATGAAAGAATAAAATTTAAACACACATCATCTTAACAAGACTCCCGTGACTTGCTCTCGGCTGAAAAAAATTAGACTGAGCTGACTGTAATAAAATACTCGACTCTTTCCGACCATGAGAGGGTTAATGGCGACCGTACTGTACACTCTCAGGCTCCTACTATTCACCCTTAACTGATTTAAATTGTCTGCTCTCAGCCAAAAGATGATAAGGAAGGTAAAGCAACGATATGAGAGGGTTATGGGCCCAGTGACCTCTCCTACCTCAAGAAAACGTGGCACTTCGTCAGCTTTATCATCTCACTTACTTTCAGTCTCCCTTTTAAAAAATAGTAATCGTGTTGCTGGTACAAAACAAAGAAAAAGAAAATAAGTGAGATATTATAGTACTGAAAGGGCTAGTGACCTCTCTGGCCTATGAAAACACAGCTCTGTCATTTGTGTCATAAATTACCTCCTTCCTCTGTTGTGAATAATAATAATAATAATAATAATAATAATAATAATAAATAAATAAATAAGAATAAGAATCGCCTGACAGGTGCATAAATAAAAGATGCGAGAGATATTATCGTACTAAAAGGGGCTAATGACCTCTGACCCATGAGAACACAGTCTTTTTGTCTCCTGTATCTCTTAAATTACCCTCTCCACTCCCCTGCCTCTCCCCCGTTGTAAAGTGACCACCAGCAGGCCACTCTCGTCCCTGACCAACCACTCCGCCTTCCTTACCCAAACACCCGGGGACCCAGCAATGTTGACGCGGCCTTGGGGGAACGCCGTCGTCTAATCTGTATTACGGGATCACTTGGGCTACTTTCACTTTCTTTTCTGCTGTACCTCCATCATCGTCACCTCTCCCTCTGTCTCTCTCTCTCTCTCTCTCTCTCCTTAACCATCTCATTACAGTCGCCCTCCTCCTGTCTTACTGACCTCTTCTTCATCCTTTTTTTCCTAGGTTTCCTCCAATCCTTCGTCTCCTTCTCCACTTTTCCTCTCGTTCTTCAGATCCTGTTCTTTTCTTGTTTTCACGACCTTCCCTTTTTATATTTTTTCAGCCTTGTTTACTGTTCGCCTTGTCTGTCTAACTTATTCTCCTGCTCTGCACCTCTTTCCTGCCCTATTCTCACTCCACCTCTTGCAACCCTCTTTCTCTTCCTCCCTTCTTCTCCCCCTCCTCCACTTCCCTCCTCCTCCTCCTCCTCCACTTCCCTCCTTCTCCTCCTCCTCCCTCCTTCTTCTCCTCCTCCTCCTCCCTCCTTCCTCTTCTCCTCCTCCTCCTCCTCCCTCCTCCTCCTTCTTCTTCTTCTTCTTCTCCTCCTCCTCCTCCTCCACTTTCGTAACTCGTACAGAGAGAGGTCTCCCACTGAATATAATTATCTCGCGGTATGGAAAAAATAAGACGTCATTGTATTGATGGAGTTGTCTTCCTTTGTCACAGTTTCTCTTTGCTCCATCAAATATCAACCTGGCCGCTGCGGGAGGGCACATAAAATCATATTCTTATCCTTTTCAGTACGGTGACTAACTTTTTCTCGCTTCCAGTAAACGATTTCATTCAGCTTAGGGAATATGTTTTGCTGGCGAAGAGGTTAATGGAAGGTGTAATTCACTCCTCAGTTTCATAAAGTTGAGTCTACTACGAATAAAACCATATGAAAAAAAAAACTAATCGGATTAAAGAGGAAAAATACAGAAAAAGTGAATTATATAAGACATGAGGAAAGAATAAAAAAACCGTGAGGATATTTTCTAAGGCTGCACACACGGGAAGTGGCAGGGGCAATGTGTTGGGAAATATTTGCTCGCAATTAGTGATGCGGTCGTCGACGAATCGTAAAAACCTCTTGCTCTCAAACGCTATTATTTGCCCGACCAATTCCCTTTCTCACGACAGGACTTCGCAAACAGAGTCGTAGCTTCCTTTTGCATTACATTAAGACGTTCAAGACGATCTGGTCGCTTTTTGCTTTAATTCTTATTTTCTTAAGACGACTGTATTCATATTAATATAGACTCCCTCACAGGTAAACGGCTATTGGTGGCTATATCCTAATTTCTTTCAAGTAGGAAAGTCTTACCTTAAGCTGATTAATACTGTCAAGATATAACAATAATAATAATAATAATAATAATAATAATAATAATGCCACTGGATCCAAAGGCAAAATAAGTACAATGTAATAGTAAAATGCACCAGTGTAATATAAAAAGTACAACAACATAATGCAATAATGTAACCCCCTGTACCTCATCAGCCTCCGGGGTGGATGGACGAGGCCACCTTCATTAAGACCTTACAGGTAGGACTGGGGGCCAAATTAAGTGCACTTTCTCTGGCCACTTCTCTGCTGCCTCTTGGTCACTCCCCTCCTCTCACCTTCCATTTCATCTACGTACCAATTCTATCAATTCCTTCACTATTATAGTATGTCTTGCATTTTCCCATCTATCTCTAACCTATTTTGCTCGTAGTAAAGAGAATAAAAACAATATAATCTCCCCAGTTCCAAAAGCATCTCCTAATCAAACTAAAATCATCTGAAAACAACATGTATGAAGTTATATTAAAGTCTCCGGAAAAAATGTAAATCCAAAAACTTTACTTTCGTCAATACTTGAAATTCCATTATCTTAAAATTTATATTCCTTCAATTTTTTATTCTACTGAAAGGAAAAAATGCTAAGGATGAGGGAAAAACACACGAGATAAGCTTGGATCCCTTGTCAAAATTCTAACAATTTCACCTTCGCCTGTAGTTTAAACTCCCTTCTTCCTTCATATCATATTCCCTATATTCAGTTTCACCTAAGAACATACTCATCTCAGAAGGAAATAAACCACACGGGGATATATCTGAGAGTTAGAAATTAAACAACTTCATTTTCGTTTACAGCTTAATTTTTTTTTTCTTTTTTCAAGATGGATGGGGTGCAAAAATACTCACTCACCTGATGAGGAAATCTGTTACCCCCTCCTCACCTGTACATGATTAATTGGTTCCGCTCTTCGATCCCTTCCCCTTCACCTTAGCTCACTCCTCGCCACCTTACCCCTTTCTCACGTCAGTCTTCTTCCCCCTCCCCTCGTCGTCTATATTCTAACATTTTTATTATCTTCGAGCTTCTGTCTCCCCTTTATCTTACTGTCGATCCCCCTTTGTTCCATTTTCTTTATCATTCTCTCTCTCTCTCTCTCTCTCTCTCTCTCTGTCTAGTCCAGCACCTCTCTCTCTCTCTCTCTCTCACACACACACACACACACACACACACACACACACACACACACAAAAGGCAAATCTTAAAAGGCGACCCGTAGGAGTGGAACAAACAGAGGGAAGGGAGGAGGGACATGGAAGGGGAGGAGGTGCTGACAATGGAGGAGGAAGAATGGAAGAGGAAGAGGAAGATGGGGAAGGAAATATTATGAAAGTAGGAGGGAAAGGAGAAGGGTCAGGTACGAAAAGCGACTTGGAGAGGGAAAAAGAAGGATAGAAGGAAACCTGACGAAATACAAAAATTCAAGAAAATAGAGATATATCCCTTACTGGAAGAATATAATGAAAAGAAAACTCGATAGGGAAGAGAAGAAATAGAGAAAGGGAAATGGCATCTAATAAAGGAGATTTACTACTGAGCGAAAGAGAGAGACTAGAGAATACGAAGAATGGGGTACAGAGAGAAGAAATAGTACCAGAAGATAAGCAATGAAAAAAGGTGAATAATGAAGAACACAGAAAAACAGAAAAAACAGTACTAAGAGTTGATGAGAAAGGGAAAAAAAATACGATGAAGAATGGATAATACATAAGAGAATGAATAATGGACGATAAAAGGAAGAAAGACTTAAGCAACGTCTGAACAAATGCAACAGCTAACAAACAGGAGACAGCAAAACAGAGGCAGACAAATGTAAAACGCAAGCAAAGAAAATCAAAGTTGATGTGATGGGGTGGCACTTGTAATCTTCATTTTCAGATGCACTCCTACATTATTATTATTATTATTATTATTATTATTATTATTATCACTATCATTATTTTTGACAAGCTCACAATAACATCAGTTAATTCTCTCTCTCTCTTTCTCTCTCTCTCTCTCTCTCATTTCCCACGAGCGACCCACTGACATTATACGTCTTCGGTCGAGCGGCCTCATCGCAGTCAACATAAAACAGACATGGGGAAAATGAGGGGGGAAAACGAGGCCTTCATCTCACTTCCCGAAGGAGAGAGAGAGAGAGAGAGAGCATACCGTGCGAAAGAAGCAAAACACTATAGGAAAGGAGGAAAAAAAAATACTGACATTAACACACACACACACACACACACACACACAGTCCCACAATCTCCCACAGTAGCAAGGAAGGGAAAGTACTGTTCACCCAGGGACTCCATCACAGGGTGCCCAGAGAGAGGCCACCATTTGTCTTCATCTCCGTGATCGCGCTTCCTCAAAAAAAAAAAAAAAAAAAAAAAAAAAAAAAAAGAGAGAGAGAGAGAGAGAGACGGAAAAAAATATATCCGAAAATCCGATCTTTCCGCCTCGCCTCAGGATCGGCACGTTAGAAAAAAGAACCAAAAGAAAATTGTATGATGAAAAGAAGAGGGGAAACGTATTACGGAAAAACGTAATCATGAAAGCTATGGGTTCTAAAACGTTTATTAGTCTGACCTCTTCACTACACTGACGTTTTTCATTTATTATTTCTACCACTCAGGAATTTTATTTGGCTTGGGAGGGTCTATCGGAACTGTAAGCATTAATTGTGGCCTTCGTTGGTCCCTTTCTATACGATGAGACTACCATAAAACAAAAAAAAATGTTTGTAGTTGGCTTGATTAAAGTATGTCCCTGAAATTCAAACAGGTTCAAACTTATGTAGCAAAAACTCTCACATGGGAAATTAGAAAGGAAAGAAATACGGCGGAGAAACGTTCACCGTCATAAAAACGTTTCGCAGTCATGAAAAACGTATGACTCAGAGACGATGGTGGATGGAGTGCGTGAGCGGGAGGGGAGGAATCGTGAGAATAAAAGGTAGACAAGATTCACATCTTTTCCAGGTTACTCACAGGGTACTGTTTGTCTTGGTGTGTGTGTGTGTGTGTGTGTGTGTGTGTGTGTGTGTGTGTGTGTGTGTGTGTGTGTGTGTGTGTGTGTGTGTATTTGTATGATTTTGTGCATGCGTGTGTACGGCTGATTCCACATCTTTACCACATTCAGGTTAAGGATCTTCCTAATAGAAATGTGGTGTTTGACTCGAGGTTGCAATGTTTCCCTCGCTCTATATACACTCTAAGCTCTACGAAAAAGCCCAAGACATTTCCTTTCATCTGGCCCAGTTAAGTCGGCTAACAGAGCAAAGATGTCATTTTGGGTCGAAAAAATGGGGAACCTTACTTTATTTTTCCTTTCACTCGTCCGCTTCTCCCCTTCCCTCTTCGTCTTTTCTAGCGTCTGTTGAATTTTTACCTCTATTATGTCCTATGTTTCTTTTTGCACTCAAACTAAGGATACGGTTGTCTCAAAGGGTGAAAGGCTGTATGACTGCTTGCTCTCGGATCTGGAGGTACGGTACTCAGCAGCTTTCAGGTTTGCTATCCTTTTCAAAGTGTAGATTCTGTTACTGAGACAATATCACCTAAAAAGGATCGCAAGGTCTGTATAACCTGAAAAAAAGAATCGCAAGGTCCGTGTAGCCTGTGTACGTATGCAACTCCTCTCTCTCTCTCTCTCTCTCTCTCTCTCTCTCTCTCTCTCTCTCTCTCTCTCTCTCTCTCTCTCTCTCTCTCTCGGGAGTGTGTCAAATATTTGCCCCTCCAAGGTCCCCATATCTGTTACACTTTCACTCCTCCTTTCCTCCACCCATCAATCTTTCCTTCTTTTTTCACTCTCTTTACGCTCATGCTATTCCACACTTTTCTTTATTACACATTTTTAAAACGAATTGTCCTTTGTGTCTCCTTCCTTCCCTCCTTGTTTCACTTTGCGTACTTCGATGATGTTTTGTATTCCAATCTAATTTCTTAGTTCGCATTCTCGTTTGTCCCTTTCCTTACCTAAAGGCCCTGCATCTTTACTACACTTTCAGTCCTTCCGCTCCTTCTCGTATCCTTCCCTCCTTTCCGTCTTCCTTTCTTTCTTTCTCGTATCCTTCTTCCTTCCTTTATTCATTCTTTCCGCTCTTCCTCCTCCATAACTCTTCTCTTCCACACTTAGTTTTTCCTCTTTAAATTGCAATTGAAGTCCCTTGGATTCAATGTCGACATATGTTACAGGTTCCTTCCTTCCTTCCTTTTCTCTCCCTCACACTTTCAGTCAGTCCATAATTTCTTTCTTCCTCCACTCCTTTCCTCGTCTCCGCTCTAGTCCCAAATACATAGCCCCTTCTTTCCCTCTCCCCTCCACTCATCTGCCTTGCTCCCCTCTCCTCTTCCCCTCCTCCTTCTCATTTACATTCTATTTGCATACCAGTCTTTCAGCTGCCTACCGTTCCTCTGCAGCAGTCCACCCAAGATGATAGCCTCAGGTATGAGGTATTCGGAGGAGGGAAGATGAGGAGGGGTGGAAGGGTGGTGGTGATGGAGAAAGGAGTCTGAATGAAGGATGAGGGATGGATGGGTGGGTAAGTGGATAGGCGGATGGATGGATGGATGGATGGATTAATGGATGGATGGATGGATGGATGGGTGGGTGGATGGTTGGAGGGAGGGAAGATGAGGATGGGTGGATGGGCGATGATGATGGTGATAGGATTATGAATGATTGATAAATGGATGGATGGATGAAGGACTGGTTGACCGAAAACGAGGGTAGGCAATATGATGAAATGAAACATATAGGAGTACGGATAATTGAAGGTAAATGGACTGATGGATAATAAGAGAACAAATTATGGTGAAAGAACAAAACGGGAAGTGCAAAGAATGGAAAATAAAGGATGGTTAAATTGATGATGAGAGAGAGAGAGAGAGAGAGAGAGAGAGAGAGAGAGAGAGAGAGGAATATGAATTATGGATGATGAATAGACAGATGGATAGATGGATGTTAAAGAGGAGTGGAAAAGAGTGGATGAATGATGGATGAAGGACCTCTGCCTACTACACCCTCTCCAAATAGAGAGAGAGAGAGAGAGAGAGAGAGAAGAGAGAGAGAGAGAGAGAGAGAGAATTTCTGTTTAGGTTACTAGGTACCGTTTATCATTCCCGTCTGTCTGTTTGTCTGTCTCTGTCACACACAAACACACACACACACACACACACACACACTTTAACCATGTCTGAGCTGATATATACAACGTTTGAGAGGTGTCAGGCTGCTCATCCATCAATCTTATATTGATGTATGTCTCCTTAACTGTCCACCCAACCATCCATTTCTCTCTCTCTCTCTCTCTCTCTCTCTCAGTAAAAATCTATCAAGGCTAAATATGAGAGTAATCCAAGGGAAGGTCACACACATACCCCCGTGTTTTCTCTCACAATATCACTATGAGAGAGAGAGAGAGACAGAGAGAGAGAGACAGAGAGAGAGAGACTAGGGAGTAAACAGACAAGGAGATAAAGTATGGAGAGAGATACAGACAGACAAAGACATAGGTAGGTAGACAGACAGATATATACAGACTGACAGACAGACACAGATAGATAGCTAGATACAGACTGAGAAAGATAGGCAGACATACAGAGAAAAAACGAAAGAAAAGAACAAGAATCACAAAAAAAATAAAAAAGTTTTGAAAGACAAACCATGAATTGTAAGGAGGTGAGACCGAGTGGGGATCTTTGAAGCGAGGCAGGACGAGGGTGTAGGTTTTAGGTGTAGCCGTTCAGTATATATTGGTGTATCTTTTCTGTATAGTTTTAGGGATTTACGAGTCTGAGATATATGAAAAAAAAAAAAAAATTGATGGGTAAATGTGACATGGCAGAGAGGGAGGAGTCCAAATGGGGTCGTCTGTGCCCTACCTTCTAAGTTATTTCAATTCGGTGGTAAATTTTTGACTCTATGGCCACTACAGTTACGATATTTAATTAAGTTAGAAGGTCTCTAGTAGGGAAGTTGATAAATCAGAGAGGAAAATTCAAATCGGAACACTAGCCACTCACTCTTAAGGACTGTGCAATATTATCAACACACTAACTTAACTCCTACAAAACTGATAGGTTCCGCAGGATCGAAATACAGTACAAGGAAAAGAAGACTTGAAGGAAACTTTTAATTATATAAATACTAATCACCCTGCACTATGAAGAATCCACCACTTGCCGAAGGTAATATAGTTATAAAATGGGATATAGAGCGTCACCTAATTACGAATAAAGTATGTGTCAATAAGGAGTAATTTTAAAAACAAGAGGATAGTACAATGCTATTCTCTCTCTCTCTCTCTCTCTCTCTCTCTCTCTCTTTCTCTCTCTTTCTCACGTCGACCTTGGGCGCCACAGTCACGACACTCGATGGAGCGATTTCATTTCTGCTCACCCTCCTCCCCTCGCTCAGGTCGTAGGGGTTGCGTCATGGGGTTGCATTTGCATATACCCCGCACCGGCCCATGAGAGAGAGAGAGAGAGAGAGAGAGAGAAAGAGAGAGTTATTTTATGGCTACTACGAGGTGACTTAGTGGTAACAGCAAGATTTATACTCGAAGCGCGGAACTGTGAGAAAAAGGAAATAATTTATATTGAGAGAGAGAGAGAGAGAGAGAGAGAGAGAGAGAGAGAGAGAGAGAGAGAGAGAGAGAGACTAATAACCCATTCAGAATAAACAGCAAGAGCACCATTAGAGCTGGAGGTGCGTGTGTGCTTAAGAAATTTATGGAGGAAGAAACAAGGCACAGTGATATTACCCTCGGCTCTGAAGACTCCTTAGCAGCTCTTCCTTTGCGATTTAGTTTACATATTACACCTACGAGTTCTATTACGTGGGCATTTATTTCCTTTTTAATATCGCCAAGGTTGAAAAAAAAAAGCTTGACGCGCCTTTCCCTATCAATTTATTTCGTTCATAATACCTCTGGATTCTGTTACTATTTATTTATTTATTTATTTGTAGCGTCGACGTCGTTTGCATAAATAATATACAAGGGAATATTTACGTGTCACTGGAAGAAATAAATCGCTTAGTAAGAGGCGTTACGAAGCCTGTTAACTCCACGGGAATCCGGTACATACATTGCGTAAGACCAGAGTACAAACCTCAAATTACTCATACTGTAATAAAAAGAGGGAGGAGGAGGAAGAGGAGGAAGGAAAGTGGGAGAGGGAATAGAAGGACAAATGAAACGAGGAGGAGGAGGAGGAGGAGGAGAAGGAGGAGGAGGAGGAGGAGACGAAGATGAGACCCCGTTCCTTGCGTTTAATGACGGGAGCCAGGTCAGTGAGGGTGAGAAAAGGGGGTTGGGGTGGGGGGGTCATGGGCTTTCGGGCTTCTATTCTCCCCGCCAACCTTCGCCCCTTTAAAGATCACCTACATGGGCTAACCTGGGGACCATTAACCCCTTTATCCCGAGGACGTCTTGTTTTAGGTCGTCATATTTGCGCTCTCTCTCTCTCTCTCTCTCTCTCTCTCTCTCTCTCTCTCTCTCTCTCTCGTGCAAACACTTGTCAATTTGGTACCACATACTTATATCTTCTTCAGTTCTCTTCAAAGTGAAGCACCAGATAGGCTTGGGGCACCGCTAAAGTGATGTATCAGATGGGGTTTCACTAGTGTTGCACCCAGCATGTGAAAATAAGGGAGCTAGGAAAGAAGCACCTAACATATGAAAATCCTTAGGGAGCTTAAGTGAAGTACCACATGGAGCTCTGCTAAAGTCATGAATATATGTGAAAATCCATAGGAAGCTAAATTAGAGCACCAAATGGAGCTTCGCTAGAGTGAAAAACCTGCGTGCTAAACTCCTTAGTATGTGACTGACTGACTGGGCCACTCCTAGAGATACTCCCAGATCTAAAAATAGGTCGCTGAACGAAAAGGGTTGCTGTCCTCAATCACGCTAATCACAAACATTAACCTACATAATAATTTATCAAGGGAATCATATACTTACAGATGAGGTAATCTGTCAGAAATAAATAATGATCATCCACAATTAATAACAATTATAATAATAACAATAATAATAATAATAATAATAATAATAATAATAACTAGAAAGCACTCAAAGCGCATACCTCCGCCAATGCCGGATCCGGATCCGGATCCGCCCCAAATTTAATCAATTCTTTCTTTGCCAATGGCCCACCCTTCACCAAAATTTCATTGAAATTCACAGAGAACATTTGGAGATATCGTGTGGACAAACAAACAAACAAACATAGGTGAATACATAACCTCCTCCAACTTCGCTGGGGGAGGTAATAATAATAATAATAGTAATAATAATAATAATAATAATAATAATAATAATAATAAAATTCATACATTTTCCCAATGTGACTCTCAAGGATTTATTTTCTAGATGAGCTTGAAAATCTAAAATGCCCCCACAAATAATAATCCTCATAAATTCCATATATTTACACTCCAAGACCCAAGAAAATTTATTCATGAGAGTTTGGAAAGAGGCTGGAAACAAAATGAAAATTGGATCTGACGTACAAAACAGAAATTGATGGAGATATTGAGGCTGACGAATTGACAGAAAAAATTGTGGGATTGGTTCTGGTGGCTGGTGATAGGGTGAAGGTTGAAGAGGGGAAGGGAGGTGAATAGGAGGTCAAGGGAGGAGGTGGAGGAAAGGGGGATGAGGAAAGGAGGGGAAGAAGGAAGGGAAAAGCAGGTCAGGGGAGAAGCTAGAGGAATTAGAGAGAGGAGAAGCCAGAGGAATTAGAGAGGGGAGAAGAGGAAGATGGGAGAGAGGGGATGAAAGGCAAGAAGAGAGCAGAAGGGAAAAAGAGATGGAAATAAGACAACGATGCGAAGAATGAAGACGAAGATGGGAAGGAGAAGAGATGGAAGGTGAGCAGGAAGGGGCCAAGGAAGGAGCTGTGGGGAGAAGAATATAGAAGGGAAGGAAGATAAAAGGGGAGAAGAAAGGAGAACGAGAAGTAAAGGAAGACGAGAAGGAAGACGAAAGGAGGAAAAAATGAGGAAAGGAAGAAAGAAGGGAAAAAGAAGAAAAGGAAGGAGGGGAAAAAGCAGTATATTAGAAAAGGGACACGACAAAGAATAAGAGGAGAAAGAAAAGAGGAAAAAGGAAGGCAGTTATATAAAGACAGGGGGAAGACGGGAAGAAATATATACCGATTACAGAGACATGGGGTTTAAGGAGAATGCACTTGGCTTCCCGACAATACATTCTTGATCCTATATTCACAGGGTTCGCAAAATCTGTATAGTTTTTTATGATTTATCCTTCTCACGGCGACAACGTTTGCTTATCTTACGGTCGTGTGCTTAAATCTTAAATAGCAAAGTGGAATGCGAACCCTAATCCGTTCTTGTAATTATTGGAACGCCTGTGGTTATTGTTTATGGTTAGCCTGCATCCCACATTGCAAAGTGCTGTTAGCAACCATACAGGAAGGCTAAATACATTCCATCTGACTCACTCGCTTCAGAAATTATAGCCAAAAATAGGTAGCTTGCAGAAAATATAGCCACAAATAGGAGGCTTGGAGAAATTATAGCCAAAATAAGGAGCTTACTGAAAACATAGCCAACAACTGGGAGCTTGTAGAAATTATAGCCAAAAACAGGGAGCCTGCAAAATTTTACCTAACAATAGGGAGGTTGCACTCCACTTTCCAGTTTAATACTTAAGCACAAAACCATTTTTCTTGCTGTGACCAGAATAGTTTAACCAGAATAATCAGCTTAGAATAAAGTAATAATAAAGAGGATAATAAAGGTAATATCTAACCCCCCTCTAGATCGACAAGTCATTACATGAAACTGAATAAAATATGACGCAAAAGAACTGCTAGATTAGAATTTTAAAGATATATGTCATTCTAGTGTAATAATGAAGGCTAAATCTGTCCCCTCCAGTTCCTAATTTCTCCTTTATGCTTTAATAAATCGTCAGGTAATATTAAGAGTGAAATATTAAAGAAAATGTGAAGGGATCTGGATATTGAGGAACAGTGAAATGAGAGAGAGAGAGAGAGAGAGAGAGAGAGAGAGAGAGAGAGAGAGAGAGAGAGAGGCTAATTAGCGTTGTGTATAGGCCCTTTCACAACGACAGATCTCTCCCGTGCTCAATATGGCTGTTGGGACGGAGTACGAAGATGAGGCAGAAGAAGAAGAGTATGAAGAAGATGAAGAAAAAGAAGAAGAGGAAGAAGAAGAGGAAGAAGACGGAGAAGAAGAAATGATCACTACCTATCAAATGAACGTGGATCATTAAGACAGATAATAAATTTCTTCCAAGTCCTATAATTTCCCTAAAATAATGTGTAATAATCGTTCAGGTCTCAATAATAATGCCAGGTGAACTGGGCTATGGGGAAGACGGCAAGAATAAGTAAAAAATAAATTAGTAAATAAATAAATACATAATGTGAGAATAATACTGATAAAAAAATGAGGGTGAGTGTTTGGGAAAGACAAAAGATGATTGGGTTACTAATAAGTACTATTTTAACCTCTTTACACTACGATGACTCCCAAAGCTAAGTCAATCATTTGGTGGTGGTAAGAAAGCAAAAACAGACAGCTGAAGACACAGGATGGGTGAGTGTGGAGAACTGGGCGACAAAGAAGGCTGATGTCTGTTTTAACATCTTGCCACCACCAACGGTCTCCCCAAAGTTTTATTATATCATCTGGGAGTATCAGGAAAAAAATAATGACAATAATACCGAGGACGAATGAATCTCGGGAGAAGTGACTCAAGCACTAACCACTGTTACTACGGTACGTCCAATCTTTATTTCGCATTATTTTTGTTGCCATCAGATCGTTTTGCCCGGCTTTTGAAATATCCCTGTCTGTGAACTTGTTAATAAAAATGCTTTACTCCTTTACTACTAGACGTCTCCGCTAAAATAAAGGAAGTCATCAGGCGTTTAATGGAACAAAATAAGGACGACATAATTCCGAAGGGGAAGATAAAGGAGAAACATTTATTAAGGAGAGAAACTTGAACCCCATACAAGTGAAGGGCGAAGGAGAAGCGTCTTGATGGTGATGATGATGATGAGGGAAAGGAAGTGGTTTGCAGACGGCCGTAGGGAGGAAGGTCAAGTAGTGAAGGCAAGGCAGAGAAAGGCCTGAGGAGGAGGAGGAGGAGGAGGAGGAGGAATGTAAAAGAAGATAAAGAGAGAGGAGACGAAGAGTTAGAGGAAAGTGGAGAAGTCAGAGGAAGGCGGAGGAGGAAGAGGAAAAGAAGGCGAACGAAAAAAGTTACAGTGGGCGGAGAAAGGAAGCGGAGGTAAGAGAAGGCAAGGAAGGCGAGGAGGAGGAGGAGGGGTTGCGGCGAAAGAGGAGGCGGAGGAAAAAGGTGGCGTACCGTGTGTATTGCCTCACTGGAGTATATATAGGGCGGTGGGAAGAGGCTGGGCATCAGTGTGAGTGAGACAGCCGACGAGTGCATATCTCTACATCCTCTCCTCTACTTTTCGTCTTGAGCAACATGAAGGTTGGATTGGAAGACGAAGAATATTTGCTTTCAGAGACTTCAAAGTTTCAATACGCTTACTTTTATTATTATTATTATTATTATTATTATTATTATTATTATTATTATCATTTTAGCATTTCTAGACGATTTTGTTGTCTGTTTCCAATTATCTTTCCCGCTTATCCCAAAACACTTCCTCCCTGCCTTGAAAATTATCTCCCACCTTAAAGATCTCTCTCGCCCCTACTTCCTAACCTCCTGCTTTACACATCTCTTATCGCAGAAGCACCTCCCCCTCTAGTCTTTAAACCTGCTTGTTCGGAACCCCTTCCATCTCACTCATCCCCCCCGGCTCAATCATGGGTTACCCTTATCTCTCTATTACCCTTATTCATCTCTAAGTATTTTCCATATTCGTCTCTCTCTCTCTCTCTCTCTCTCTCTCTCTCTCTCTCTCTCTCACTCTAAGCCAACCCTTCCATCCTGCATCTGTTCCCTATCTTGACTTTGTTGCCAACTCTGAAAGTAGACTTAGCTTTCAATTCCCTAAGATTCCGCAGTCCTACTGTATCTACCACATACCTTCACATGTCACCTCCTCAGTACTAATACCCACCGTCCTTACTCGTTAGAAACAAGGAGTGTCTCTTTCAGGTCTAGTGTGATCGTAATAACAAGGATGTTCTATTACAAGTCGGTGGGTCGTCTGGAAAATAGCTCAAGACAGTTTTAACCAAATTCGAATACTCAAACTGTTTCGCTCACCAGCATGGGCTCGATCTCGAGTTCTTTTGGACAGCAGATCACTACTCCAGCCATTTTACCACCGCCTCCATTATTCCTCCTTATCTGCTAATATCAAATTCCTTTGCCTCCCCTGTTACCTCCCCATGTATTTTCTGCTTCCATTATTTCTTATCTCCTACTATCTATTTCCTTTTCCTCTTATCTCCCTATTTCGTTTCTACTGACTGCTATCATCCCTATTATTTCCGAAAAAATTTCCTCTCTCTCACGGTCTCACCCCCGCCTCCTTGCGCCACAGGTGTTGGCGTGTGTGTTGGTTGCTGTGGGTGTCTGTGGGGCTCTGGCACGACCTCAGAGCTACGACTACCAGCCCCCACAGCAGACCTACCTCGCCCCACAGCCCAGCGACAGAGTGGACCAAGTGAAGCAGGTGAGATAAGGCTAAGAATATTTATAATACATCTTAACCAACTTCCTGGATAAGCAAGTCTCCATGACAGTTAAATTCGCTGATCCTTTTGTTGTTCGAACTTTTTCACCTTTATATTTACTAATTTGTATGTATGAAGGCTGAATGATGTGCTAATAGCTATGTGGTTTGGTTCACTGAGTATGCTTTCATAATTCTGTTTTTATGTTTCCTCTCTCTTTGTCACAGGATCTTTTCTCAACCCATATTCTAGATGAGAACGAGAGTTCGGATACTGAAGATTGATGTGCTTCGTAGGATTTTTTTTTTTTTTTTTTGGTCTGCTCGAATTTGCAAAAATGGCCGCCCATTTGTACCTATCAATCTAATTATTCTGCACTTATTCTTATAATGTTTTCATCATTCACTGCATCGAAAAGCAATTTGTACACTGCAGTCTTGTTTCACACTGCCCGGATTTACCCAACATTATTTCCTCACACGAGGTCGTAAATACTTGTTACTCATGTAGCTGCCAAGTATGGCACGTTTTTATATTTTCTTCATACTTCCTTACTGCTTAGACCTCACTTTACTTGACTCATACAGTATGAGGACGCTTCAGTACTTGAGTGAGGGGAGGGAATAAAGGTCACATTTTTGGCAATGAAATCTGGACGTTGTATATTAAAAGATACGCGCAAAGGGATAGTGGAACGCAATAATGTGGAAAGAAGATTAAAGACGACTGATATGACTCTTTTTGTAAGTATTTATTCATTACTTTATTTACTTATTTGTTGTTAATGATGGTTGGCCGTTAACTTCCCCTGCCTTCCCTCCCCCCCCCTCCCACTGACTTCTTTCCCCATTTCCCCCTCTCTCCACAGCCCCCACCCGAGCCCATGGAAGGGATGCCTTACGATTTTACGTGGGGGGTTGAGGATTCAGAGTCTGGCAATGCCTTCAGCCACGTTGAGAACAGCGACGGACAGACCACGCAGGGCGAGTACCGGGTCTTGCTGCCCGACGGTCGCACTCAGGTGGGTTAAAATGCAGGATGCATTCTAAATCTTTGCACCTTGTCTTTGGCAATTTATTCTACACATTACGCCGAGATAAATGTAGGGTGTATTCTAAATGGTAGCACCTCTTCTTTGAGAATTTTTTTCCTACATATTACGTCTTGATATCCTCTTGACTGTCAGTGATGTATAATTTGTCGGTAATAAAATATATTAACAAGACTGCCAAGGGAAGGCAAGATGGTCTCCACATAGCTAAAGTACACTGACATAACTTCTGTGCATATTGCCATGATGATTAATAAAGAAACAAAAACACGGGATCTAAAAATTTGCATGTTTATCTGGTCTGACCTTTGACCCCATTAATCCTTTTAAAATCCCAAATAAAAAAAAAAATGGAAAAACGCATCTGGAGCTACTGACCCAAGAAACAACTGTGCGAAGTTTGAAGTAAAATTGGTGAAGAAATAAAGGAATGTCGCCAAGTTGAGAAGAAGTGTGGAAGAATGAAGAAAGAAACGGAGAAAATACAACGGGTCTCGACGCTCCGATATGGAGACCTATTAAGATATAAGAGACTACTAAGGTGTAGTTTTCACAGTTTATTACAAAACGGGGTACAAAGTTTTCTAGGCCATCAAGAATACGGCTCGATATCCAAAGTGTGTTTGCTATATACCTTAATAATTTAGCACTGACAAGTAACTAACTCCATCATAAACTTTGTGCATTATCCCTTCGCTCAGAAATAATCTCATCTGGTTGAAAGGCTAGATCCGTGCTATCAATATTCATGCCAAACTCTCAATTGATGATGATGATGATAATAATGATGATGGTTTTAATACTCGTTTTATATCTTTTCTTTTTCTCCTTCAGGTGGTCAAATTCTACGACAACGGTGATGGCTACAACGCTGAGGTCACCTACGAAAAATGAAAAGCTGACCCGATCTGACCTGACATGACCTTTGAGCCTTGACCCCACCGATACACCACGACGCGTCCTTCATGTGCCAAGAGATCACCACTCAGATTAGTCCAGATATGTGTATATATTTATAGAGTCGGCTTATTTATCGAACATTAATTATACAGATTTTTGCATTAAAGATTTTGCATAATTTATCAGTGGTTTCTTTCATACATCCTGTCCACCTCAATAATATGGTGATAATTTTTAACAGGCTTCCCTCATATGAGCTGATAGTTTCGCTACTTTTGTACTCTCTTACTGTTTCTGGATCACTCCCATTCTATGTTGTTGTGGGGAGGAGGAGGAGGAGGAGGAAGAGGAGGAGGAGGAAGAGGAGGAGGAGGAAGAGGAGGAGGAGGAGGAGGAGGAGGTCGTTATCGTAACTAAAATAATTCCTGAAAGCATCTGATTCTACCCATGATTATGTAACATGATAAATATATGGATTACGAGAGAGAAGGAAGGTCATAAGCTAATAACGGCGAATATTAGCCAGGTGATAGAAGCAGGGTGTATTTATACGGGAGAGAGTAGGAGAGGGTGGGTGGAGAGGAGGAAGATTTGGGTTGGTGCTTTTTTATGTGTTTTTGGAAGTCAGTGACAGATACATTAAAAAACAGACGCAGGTTGTTCGTCGCAGTTATTAATTTACACACTGATGAATCTCCTCCAAGGTGCAGCAGAGGAACAGAAACCATCGTATTACCAACGTATTATATGATACAATTAAAAGGGCATATCCGCGAGCAAAGGGAGGGTTTGTGGAATGAAAATTGCCCCCAGACTACCTAAACAAACATAGGGTACACATGTTTCAAAAAGAAACTGAAAGCTGCCCGCGAAAGGGCGGGGGGGAACAACAGAGAGTGAAGAAAAAAAAGAGGAACAGCACAGAATGGAGAGAGAGAGAGAGAGAGAGAGAGAGAGAGAGAGAGAGAGAGAGAGAGAGAGAGAGAGAGAGAGAGAGAGAATATCACAGAACGATGATAAAAGTGGGGACAAGAAGTGTTGAAATGAACGCAGAACTGACAATGATAAAGTTGTATCAGTAGAGTGGAAAAGAAGTGTGTCTGGAGCTTTGTATTAAAGTACATGTGACAAAAGTTACTGCAAAAGCTATCGTGAAATTAATCTGTTCTGTGTTAAAGTAATATGTGTGGAATAATATGGATGAAGACGGTAGGACAAACAGACAATATACATCTGGTGAGGCACGAACATTGTTACTGAGGCAAGGGATGTGTGAATGAAAAGACCTAGCGTAATGCATGCAAGAAAAGCGTATCCTTAGCATTTATGGATCTGAGAATAGTTCAGAACTAAGTGAGTATGTAGGTATTTTAAATGTACTGTGATGGAGGACTGTTGACTGCTGTTGAGAAGTTTTATGATCGTAGCAAAGAATGTAAAAAGGTCAACGGTTTTTCGAGTGAATTGTTCAGTATATTTGCTACTGCCACAACCGATCTCATAACGTCATGATGCAGAGGATAATGTATCATCGCAACTAGACTGGTTATCAAGAGTATGCTGATAGTAATCGTGATCAGGCTGACCGTGTTTCAATGAGTTGTCTATTGAACGATTCTAAAATGAATCAAGACGGTAAGTAAATTGCTTTCCCTGATACTTGACTGCCCCTTCGTTACCCCCAGAGAGAAAACGCTGATCACTGTAAAATTAGGCTATATCCATCAACACGAACTTCAGTATTTTAGAGAGTTGGGGAAAACTTTTGTGAATCTCTTTCAGTGTCTGGTTCCTGGTACAGATTTGTCTACAGGGACGCCTTGTGCGTTAAAGTCGGCCATGTTCATGTCCATTGTGAACGGCGATGAACAATAATGTAACAGCTCAGCTAAAGCTATTACTTCCGTCAGTTTTTCTCAGCATATAGCTACAGTGACTTTTCGTTATTATGAAAAGCAACAGCTTTAAAGTTCCTTAATACTCACTCGCCAGTGCTGGATGGTGACGCTGGTGGGATCTTGGGCCCCTCTCGAAGGGTTCTCCAGACAGTCGCCTTGGATAGAGAGGCGAATGGCAGGGAGGGTGAGGCTGGATAGGCAGCTTGGGGGCGCTCAACCTGGTCGTGTCTTGTGTGGCCGGCGTGAACTGGAATCCAAATAAAAGAAAGTAAGATAAAGGGCGTGAGCTTGATCGAGATGAGAATAGAGGATGAAGTGAGTGGGAGGGTGGGTGTTGTGAAAAAGGGCCAGGGCTGCTTATGAATCACTGATGGATAGGTCTGAGAAGTTCTGAGAAAGAAGGACGTCAAGGGTTGCTTATACAAGAGTTAGTGAGTCGGCTGGAAAGGGAGAAGACAGGAAAAGCTGATTTAGTAAAGACAATGCAAGCAGCCCTCGTCCAACCACTGGCGAGGACAGAACCGTCAGTATAAACATGGATAAAATGGATGGGGTTGGTAAGGACTACTGAGTTGAGAGTTTCAGTGGAGGGGTAACGGGAGGGAGAGGTGGACGGCCGGCACCAGGGGCAGATGGGTGTATAATAGGCTGTACAGCAGGAGTCTGCGTGGTCATACACTGGGCAAAGGGGCAGCAGGGACAGACATAACAAGGTCAGCCCAGACACCAGAATCTTACAATTTGGGAACCCCTTTCACATTCGTTTTCTTGTATATTAGGGACCCCTTCCAACAGTGTTTTCTGTCATACGCTAAGAAAATGAAGAGTTTGGTCGATTGGGTAAACCATGTTGATTTTAGACTGACTTTCAGAGTACAGTATGGAGCGTGCACTGCGGAAAAGCAAAGTCATTAATGTACTTGGAGAGAGAGAGAGAGAGAGAGAGAGAGAGAGAGAGAATACTAAACAAAATTCATCCATTCAGAGGAAATGCAAAACTATTTAACTAACATGCGATACAGGTAAATCCTATGCGTGTCCTAATTGGTGTTATATTTAATACAATTACTTTTCTTCTTTACAGGGTGACAGAAAATAGCTTCAGAGAAGACTTCTGGTACTGAAAGGTATAATGAAATCTGCAACTAACTCCTCCAGTTCGAAGCCTCTCCGCGAAGTGAAAAAATAAATAAATAAATAAAATCAAGAAATACGAGGAACTTAAAAATGCATCGCTGGACTGAAGAAGTTTTTTTTTTCTTTTCTGTTTTTACAGTAGCAGGTACACAAATACATCTGCCTTGAGTAAAAAGAAAAATGTACAGTACCGTAACTATTGTTCTTTCACCTTAATTTGGCCCTAATTTTCGTCCGTTTGCTGCATATTTCACATAGCTCAGTGGCAGAAAAAGGCAATGGTACGGCTCTACATCTTTGCCAGAGCGCTTCTTCGTGACTAATATCATTTTCTAGTGTAAATCTACTGTTACAGCTCCGAATTCCAGATGGAGAGATGGCAGTTTTGGACAAAGATGAAGTGAAAAGGGTATAGCAGCCTAAGGGTTAAACTATTTTCTTTTTCTTTGTCACACTGACATCGCGAAACTCCCGGGCTCGCCAAAATCGTCTGTAAGAACAAAAGCTTAAAGTGAAGCCCCAGCGAAAAAGCTAAAACAAAACAAAAAAACGAAAAAAGAAATTAAATTACGGAAGCAAATGATAAAAGAGGGATACGTACACTATTCCATTATCAATTCCAATCGGCTTCCTCCAATTAGCTTTTTTTTTTTTTTTTTTTTTTTTTTTTTTTTTTATAATCCTCTGAGCAGTACTGACAGCAGATGTCGGGTGCCAGGAGTTCGGAAAGACTTTTTTTTTCCCTTTTGTTATTTTTTTCTATTATTTTCGAGCCTGACAGTAGCAGACAATGGTTATTTATTTCTGTTTTGGCTTATTTTTGTATCCGTCTTTTTTTAATATTTTTTAGAGAGTAATGTCATGTGATAAATTTCAAGTTTCCCTTACGTAATTCTCTCTCTCTCTCTCTCTCTCTCTCTCTCTCTCTCTCTCTCTCTCTCTCCTTCAAAAGTCTCCCCGTAGTCCTTCTCTCAGCCTGCTTTCATTCCTGCCTTCCTTCCTTCGCTTCATTTCCAGCTTCCTCTCTTGCAATCTTCCTTTTACTACCACTTTTACCTCCCTTCCTTCCTTTCATCACTTTTCTGTCTTCCTTCTTTCACGTTCTATTCTCCTTTTCGTCTATAATATCATTTTACCTCAATTCCTTCCTTTCACCACCATCTTGCTTTCATTCCTTCATTTTTCCTATCTTGCCTTCGTATCGCCATAATTACCACTCTGCTTAATCTTCCTTTTATGTCTTTTGTTTTCACTCTTTCGCCTTTCATTTCCTTTTCTTTGTTGCTGTTACTTCTCTCCCACTTTTGAGCTTTTGCCTTACCTATTTCTGACTTCAACCTCACCCCATTTTCACGTGGGGAAAAAGGTATGATGATGATGATGATGATTGTTCTTGCATCGTTCACATTCTTCCTCTCCTCACACTTCTTTTTCCTGTTCCCACAATCTTATATCCTTCTTTCGCCTTTATTTTCTTTCATCTAGCTCTCACTTGCTACCTCTCTTTTTCCACAATCTTTCCCTCATTCTTTCTTCCTCCTTCCCTCAGTTTCCCTCTCTCCTCTCACTCTCCTTTCTTCCTTCCCTCACTCTCCCTCGTCCTCTCACCCTCTCTCCATCCTTTCCACACTCTCCTCCTCAATCACTCCTCCCTCCTTTCCACACCTCCTCACTCATTTCTCCCTCCCCTCCTTCTCTTCCTTTCCCTCAGTGTTCCTCTTTCCTACCCCTCTTCTTCCCTCTTTTCCTTACTCTCCTTCTCTCTTTCCTTTTCATTCTCTCCTTTTTTTTTTTTTTTCCTTTTTCCCCCTATCTTTTTTCCCTCTCTCCCTCTTCCCCTCACCCACCCTTCCCCCTTCCATTCCCCTCACCCTCCCTTCCCATCTCTTGGCCTCCTTAGCATTCACAGAGAAACAGGAGGTTATTAAATTGCACGGTGCATGTGGGTGGGTGCTTTAGGTGTGGCGGGGCGTGGAGTGCAGTGGAGGCCGCGGGGGAAATACTTTACATGCTTGCGTGAGGCTCAGAACATAAACCTCTTCCAAAGCTTTGCGGGATAACGGTAGAGGAACAGCATTAAAATCCAGGTAGCAAAAATCACGGTGTATTTTTTGTTTTCTCAATGTCCCTGTTTTTTTTTTCTTTTTCTTTATATCGTTAGTGTCTGTTTTTTTCTTTCTTGCTTTTCTTTATACAATATCAAGTTTCAAGGAATTAAATGTTTCTGTGCATCATTTTATATTTGTAAGAGGATATGAAATGTAGCCTGAAATGAGATTTGCAGACTTAATTAGAAAGTAACGGAGCCGAGTTTCGAAGCTCTAAATACGCTTCAGTGTAACATATGTGCGTTCTAAAAATGTGAAAGAAAAATAATGTCACAGAAACACGAATTATAAATCGAATTAAAAGTTCAAAAAGGCTCATTTGACTGTCATTAATAGCAGAATGACTGACCTTACAAAACCTGCATTCTGATTCCAGTTGCCGGAGTCTAAATACGGATATACTGTGCTCCACTGTACGACATGATTAGCACGATACGAGTTGTGGAAAGGGAGGTGGCGATGGTGATGAATGACAGGCGGAGTATTTCAGAAGTGATGTATGCAGATGATGCTGTTTCTTCATAAGTGTGAGCAGCATTTTTGCAAACTGGTTCATAAGTTGCTAATGTCAGCGAACGAGACGTGGAAGTTGATGATGCAAAGGAATTAACAAGAAATCGAGTTGGTTGGATGAAGTATTTAAGGAGAACCATGAGGTAAAGATTGGCATCCAGTTTTCAGCCTGATGGTCAACGGTTTGAAAAAGCTGTCGGTGGCGCTGGGAATGGGAGAAGTCTTTTCGAGATAATGATGAGAGCTGGCTTAATTAGTTCAACTGAATCTTCCGATGGTACGAAAGAACGAAGCTGAGTAAAACAACGATTTAAAGTACCAACCCAGTGTTAATGAGTATCAACAGAAAAACACCCAACAGAACTGCACACCCTCACGCGCGTCGCCTCTCTCTCTCTCTCTCTCTCTCTCTCTCTCATTTCAGTTACAAGAACTCTCTCTATATATCCACATTCACTTTAACCCCAGCGTAACTCATACTGCGATAAGGTTATTTTGTGTAATTCTTTTCAGTGATAACAACGGCGATATATCTGTAACAATATGGTGGATGACTGAAACAGAGTGAAGATATTAAAGAACCTTTTAGCAATCCATATTTTCACCTATAAAAAATGTCCCTCACCTCTATATTACATCGCCATTTTCATACATTTTCACTTCGTTTCTGTATTAACATTTATTTTCCATTTTTCTATCACTTCCATTCTCATTCAGTTCTATCATTCATACTGACATTTCATATCCATATTCACATTTTTATTGATTTCACTTTTATATTCACATCAATTTCATTTCCATATTCACAATATTGCCAGGAAATACGACACTTTAATTTCACAGCATCAATATTACAGAATCCGGATCCCAGTCTCCGAATCAGGCTACCTAGGACATGCCAGATTGCAATAAGGCAGTGTCCCCCTCATGACGCACGAACCCCCCCTTCCCAGTGAGTAAGGTCAGACATACAGGCGATGACAGCCAGACAGCGGCTCTCATCATGGGTGAGGGGCAGCCCGCTTAATTACCAACAGTTGCAGCCGCGTCCCAGAGAAACGTGACAGGTGTGGTGAAAGTGATGACGTAAGGGAAGTTGAGCGTCTGAGGCTGACACGGGTATGGCAACAGACGTCTCTTGAAGGTTACGAAGGGGTCGTATTGTTACTGGTATAGAAAGCTTTGCTGCATCTTTTTCAGAGCGATTTATTTTGCATCTTACTACCACAATATGACATCTATTCTAATTTAATTTCGACACACACACACATACACACAAACACACACACACACACCACACAAACACTACATCTGAGTGTCCACTATTGTGCGCACCAGTCTTCCCATTTCAGCTCCTGTCTCCCTGGGGACACCTCACCCAGCAGAACCAGTCGTGAGGCCGGCTGATACACTACACTCCACTCTCATAAACCCTCCTCTTACTCCAAGATTTAATTACACTGGAATTTACACGTGATAACTGCAACCAGTGGGCAGAACAAGAAACGCATAAAGGTACAATTCACGTTTGCTGATAGAAACTGAGTTTACAATATGCTCTTGCCATGCAAATTCATTGCAGATAACGCTAGGTTGCACAAAAACATTATGGTTAAACGGAATTGCTTTTCAGCCGCTCTGCGAATTATTACCATGCAGTGCCAATATTTTTCTGTTTTGACGATAATGTTACTTCTTTATACTCACCCTGTGTAACACATTCTGATAAGATTACTCTTATTATTTACGTTAATATCATGTTTTATTTATTTCGACCTAACAAAAGAAATTAATTCATAAAGGGAAAAGGAAAATTACAACGGTGCATCTTACTGTGATGGGACTAATCACTTTCAGGAAAACAGCTTTTTAATGCTTTTCCAGGAAGAAGTCGGGCAATAAAGAGGGAAACTTTATGATGTCAGTTACTGATATTTCAGCCAAACAAATGGACGCTTGGTGGTTTAGTTGGTTAAGGCGCTCAGTCGGATGTAAGCCAGAAGGGATCAGAGAGAAGGATGGTTGGAGTTTATTGCTAACGTAATGCCGTTCAGGAAAGAGTGACTGGCCTCTCTACATAAACGCCTGGACTGAGTAGCTTTGCTACGGGTTCCTTCTCTCCTGATAAACCAATACAGGACGAGATGCATGGACGGACGGGTGGGTGTATGGATGGACGGACAGATGGATGGATGGATGGACAGATGGGCGGATGGACAGATGGATGGATGGACAGATGGATGGAGTACTGCTCTACGTTCATTAGTATACCATTCTTTCTACGACAAGATGTTTTTATTCAGCTAAGTAGAGATTTTTCGAACTGGAGGGGTTAGACACAGCCTTCAGCCCTAAATGTCTCTTAAAAGCTTGAAAAAAAAAAAAAAATCGTATGTAGGAAGAATAAAATATAAATCGTCTATGAAGGGAGGGGGTTGAGGGGAAAGTCAGAAGAGGTGGTTTGGAAGAAATGAGAGAGAGAGAGAGAGAGAGAGAGAGAGAGAGAGAGAGAGAGAGAGAGAGAGAATATGCATAAGTGCTGGCGTCACAGGAGGCTGGTGGTTTCTGTGTGAGGGGTGGTAGGAGAGACACCACCCTGACGCACCTTTATGGACGTTTTTATGCATTCCTTACCACGGCCTTGGAAAAATTCTGTGCACCTCAGAAGTCAGTCCATCGTCTTTATTTTTCCCTCAAGAGTCCCTTTCAATATCCAAGACAATAGAGTATATCCGAGACTGATTTACTTTCTCTGATGAACCTCTTACGACATTCAGGAAAATTAAACTGTACAGAGACACGAGTATTTTCCTGAAGCTTGACGAATACATAGCGGAAAAATCGAACCATCTGAAACATGCATAAGTAGACACAGGGTTTTCATTGTATTTCGCCAGCTATAAATTTTCTTCAGACAACCTGGGGAGACAGTTGTTTCTTTGACCGTACTTACGCTTCTTGTACACTTTCTTACCATTACTTTTTCCTGTTACTCCTTAGTCAAGAATACTTTTCGACCTTGGAAAGCTATGAGTATCCTAAATGAAGAATGTGAATCTGAAACGAGCACAGGATTATTATGTCTCAATTATAATTATTTTTATTATTATTATTATTATTATTATTATTATTACTATTATTATTATTATTATTACTATTATTATTATTATTATTATTATTACTACTACTACTACTACTACTACTCCTATTATAGTAGTAGTAGTAGTATAGTAGTAGATGTATTGCTGTTGTATTTGTTGTTATTATAAATCAATGAGGCGAAAAGAGGCATCTTCCTAGCTTATAATATCGTCTGGACGTAACAAAATAAAACTCAAGATTCTTGTCGTCGTTACAGAGTTAATAATTTGGGGGAGAAATGACTTTGAAGACAATACCGGACATCACAATATATGCAAGTGTTCCGTGTTTAATTATTTTTGGCAATACGTCGACACTGGTACATTTTTTAAATTAATTTATTTATTTATTTTCTGGCATTGTTGCACCCTTACTACGGCCAGACGTCCTCCTCAATGAATACCTGCCAAGCGTCACCGGGCACATCACTTCATTTGCATAGAAATTGCATCTGACTTCATTCATATCTCAGGAATTAACCCGCGCAAAATGAATGGGCAGGACTCACTCTCGCTTGGGGGAAATACTCGCGGAAACTTGGGGAGAAACTCGAGGAAACTCGCAATAACGCCAGACACGTGAGACTTCCTGCTTGTTTTTAAACCCATACTTTCTTTTCGCACTACCTTCATCCCTTTTCCGTTCTACTCTCTAATGCAATGGTTAACCGCCACCCCCAGTCTTTCATGTATGCAATAGAGCAACTCTGGAACTGTCTTCCTCTGTCTGTATTTCCTATGACCTGCAGTCTTTTAAACGCAATGTGTCCAGGCATCTCGAGATAAACGGGTCTTGAATTTGGCTCTCTGTTAATTTGTTTTTATATTTTCTTCGTGGAAACAATCTTGCAGGTTTCTAGTCTTTGGTTCCTTCTTCCCTGTATACATAAAAAAAATATATTCAGACCGAAGGATCCCCTAGCAGTAAATACGTTAACAAAGGCTATACCTAACGCCTTCAATCAAAGCCTCTCATTAGCTGGGTACAATCGTCTGGAGATACAGGAATAATTAACTGTACATGAAACATCTTTTGAAGGAAGTAGTTAATCTCTTTAGACTGAGAACGTCATTTATCAAGCATGCTATTAGGCCATTTAATTCCGCGTTATTTTTTTTTTTTCTTTCCAAGCTGGAGATGTCGTATATACTGCAGCCTTCATTAGAATTTCAGCACCAGAGGTCTTTATGATGCTGGAAAAAAAAAAATAGTCTAGTAGCAAGGATAAACAAAAAATATGGCATCCTCGTCAGAAAAAAATGAATGACGACACGGCAAGGCCACGTGGTTTTTTCTGTTCATTTTTTTTATCTCTATCGCAGAAGTGTTCATTTTCCCAGTAAATTATAATTATGCAATATATTTTCCATCCTATTAACAAAAGCCTATTTCAATGGTTCCGTACAAATTTTGGTAAGGTTTAATACCGGTATACGGATAACCGTACGTGATTTTGCTATATTAGCCGCAAATATTTCAATGGCCATAAGTAAGGCCAAAGCTGAATATGCAACACTGCGAGGGACGCTATGCAATTCCAAAACGTAACTGCAATTGCAAAGCACCAGCAAATGAAAGCCTGACCTTGTCGTGTGACCCTGACCTTTAAGTGAATTTATGCAAAGCCCTCGGCAGTCAGTACGTAATCTCCCTCGCTGAAATTACTATTCTCCATTTACCCTAACTTGGCCTAAAATTACCACCTTTCCATCTTGAATGCTGAGTTTAACAGTATATAACTGAAACTAGAATACGTTGCCAGTCACGAAGAAGTGCTATGGAAAGTATGTAGAGCTGTAGCACTATCTTTTATCTAGCACTAAGCTACGTGAAGTAAGGTGCAAATGCATTCAACTTAGGGAGAACTCTACTTTAGGGGGAAAAATGAGACTATATCTAACTCCTCCTGTTCGAAACCTCTATAAGTCTAATTAAAATTGTCCCGTGGAAAGAAGTAAAAAAAAAAAAGTTAGGATGTCATCGGACTGAACGGCTTAATTCTTCCATGTATACAATCCACAAGGAGATTGCTTGCCTGCGGTTAATGGGTTTGCTCGGCCAGACAGACCAGGGTTAAACAAGAACAACAACAAGAACGACTACTACTACTACTACTACTACTACTACTACTACTACTACTACTACACTTTCTCAGCCGACATTCCACCACGACAAGCCAAGCCTCCACAAGAACAGCTGAAATCCTGACGGCGACGACGAGGTGCTGGAATACATTAGAGGCCGACAGGGAATAGAAGTGGCACTGCAAGTTCTTCAGGAGGTTAATTAGATCACAGAATGCATAAGTGGCACGAGTGAGGCCCAGAATTATGTCTTGAGGGACCGTCGACTTGGAGAACTTAAAGCGACTTTCTTGAACTACTACTTTTTGAGATCTGTCCTCAGTATTACGTCTCTATTCCCCTTTCGTGCTGGGTATATGTTTTAATATCTTACCTTGAATATTATGCTGCAATATTCTCCTTTCATGCTGGTTATGGTTTTTATACCTTACGCCGCAGTACGCTCCTTTGCTGATGTTTATAATTTATGCCTTTAATACCTTATGCTTCAATATTCTCTCTTTACGCTGCTTTATATCTTTTTAGTACCGATATAGATAACACAAATAGGGTACAATACTAACATCCCTTTGAGGCCCATTTCCAGCATATTCATAATTCAACAGCACTACATCCTTCCACAGCACATCTTCATGACTAGCACGTATTTTAATTTAAACAGCTCAACATTCACGACGGACAGATAAAGTTAAAATAGAGGGAGTAAAGAGTATAGAATTATCCAGTCCAAGAAAATCTAAAACAGTTTCAGTAATGATGTTAATTTATTGGAGGACTGTCTTCCCCTTTGGGTTTTCGTAATACAGCCACAAGTTTCCAGTAGTATTTAAGGTATGAGAAATGTGAAATAATTACCAAGATAAAAGTAAAAATACGCCTTTAATAATCAAGAAGGGGAATGAAAACTAAATATAAACAGACATGCGTGGGAGAAAATGAAACGACGCAATTACTGGCCAATTGTGAAATCTTTAACTAAGTTGCAAATGGTTCGGGGAAAGTGATACGGGGGCTACAATGAAGGAGACCGAACTGCAATTAAGCGATTATGCAAATGCGTGAATGCTGGAGTGCCCTATAACTGCGATTCGTGATTCCGTAACTCTAGGCCAGCATTTTATTTTTTTTTTTCCATGGCTTCGTGACTCTGTTCAACATTCATCTTGCTTAACGTCTTGCCTCAACATCTTTCTTACTTAACTCATGGTTCAACATCATTCTAGAAAGGAATTATTTAATGAGTTGTTGGAGACTATACCTAACCTCCACCTCTCCCCCCATTCAAAATATTTCCCCTAAGCAACTTAAAATAAACCGAGGACAGCAAAAATAGTACACAAAAGATGTCCGGTTGAAGGAGCTGTCCCATATAATACGAAGAACAGTCGTATATGACACTACATACGAAAGAAAATGTAAAAATGGTTCTTATCTGGTATCAAAAGAAAGTACTGAAATATATTAATAAACTCTAATCCAATACTGACAATGCCGGACCAAACACTACCAGTCTATTTGAATACAGTTTCGTTTCTCAACGCTGTGGATCATTTTCGCCACGGAACTAAAACAAACTACAAATCAGGCAGAATGAGACGCAAACGAGGCTTATCGTACTTGAAGGCTTTTCCTCCTTGGCAAGCAGAAAAAAGAGGCTTACACTAATTGCCAGGCCGACGCGAAAACCGAAGACTGTAAAATGCTGAGAGAAGAAAAAAGCCCCTCTACCCTTTTTACTCTAACCTGGCCTAAAACTACCACCCCTCTTCTTGAATACAAAGTTGTGGCAAGAGATTGGCACTGGAATAGATGCTTGTCACGAAGAAGTTACGCAAAAGGATGTAGTGCCATCGTAATGTCTTATCACAGTATCGAATTACGTGAAACAGGCGGCAAAAGGTCGAAAATCAGGGCTAAGTTAAGGTAAAAATGGCATAGTAGATTAAATTACCCTGACAACTCCCATCCCTCCTAAAAAATAAAAGAAAAAAAAAACTATCAGACATTCGGTTGTAACTCTGCCTGCATTTTCCATTGCGGACCTAGATGAATAATTTGACTGCTGTGCGCGTCGTGTGCTAGAGGAAAATGGGACTTAGAAAAATAAACTATCTACTTTAATGACCTACGCGCACTAAGTAGACGTAAAATTTAAGCTCTCGTCTTTTTACCTTTCCACATAATTTTTCAATATTCGCCTGGAGCATTTTCTATACCATCATCATCATCATCATCATCACCTTTTCCAACCACGCGAATATTGCCACTTCCATTACCAAGCACTATCATCATCATCGTCATCCACACCACCAATGCCACTAGGATCACAATAGATACCAATCTTATCACCACTGATATCATTACCACCACTGCCATCGCCACCACTAGCACCGTCACTGCCACCATCACTATTCACCACCATCACTCCTATCACCACCACCACCCACCCATATCATCATCATCACAACCAATGGCACTATCCACATCGTAATCACCACCACCTCGAAAATTCTCAGCTCCATCACCACCACCACCATCTACACCACCACCATTCACCACCGCTCTCGCCACCGCCATCCACACCATCACCACCACCATCACTGCCCCAGCACACAGCATAGTCCGGGCACTCTCCTTTATATTCCGGGCAGAACTCTCCTTCACAATGAGGGGGGGGAGAAGGGAAGTAGGCGCACACAATCAAAAGCACTTTCCTCTTACTTTAACACTTCCATCCACACCACCTACCACCTACTGCACTACTATCACCACTTTCACCGCCAACACCAATATTTTCACCCCTATTTCCACCACATTCCACATCATTAACATCCTTAGTACCCCTACCATCATCACCTTCACCAACACTCACCATCACCACCACTCCATCACCACCACTAACACTATCATCGTTACTTACATTAGCACCACCATCATTACCACTTTCAACACCACTCTCACCTTCACCACCACAGCATCATTTCTTTCATCACCACCTTTATCACCACCACCATCACCTATCACCACCATCACCGCCTTTATCACCACCATCACCACCACTACCACCAGCACCCTTACACCTGAGCCCTTTCCTTTATATTCCTCTCTCCTTCACGAGGAGGGAGGAGGTAGGGGGCAGGGGACATGACGTAGGTGGAGGGGGAGGGATTAGGGGTATCAGGGAGGGAAGGAGTTGTGAGGGGGAGTAGTGAGAGGGGGCAAAGGGCCGGAAGTGGGTGGAAGAAGGAAGGAGGAAGCAGGGGTAAGAGGGAGGGAGGAAGGGGAGTTAAAGGGGTGTAGGGGGAGGGGGGATAAAAGTGGGGGAAGGTGGGGTAGTAAGAAGGAAAGGAAAGGAGGAGGATATTATCAAGAGCACTTTCCTCACGCTTTACCTGAAGGAGCGGGGAGGTTGTTGCTTATTCCACTACCTCTATTTTGTAACACACTTAGGACGTGAAGGGAATCTGTTCAGTTTTACCCTTGCTTCCTCATGATGTTTTTAATTAGCTTTTCTTCCTATCACCAAATGTTTTTCTTCAGTTTATTCTTGCTGCCGATAAACTTTTTTTTTTTTTCACTTTACTGCTGCTACCCTCAGAAGTTTTCATTCACTTTAATCTTGCTACAGCTTGACGCTTTTACTCAGCATATTCTTGCAACTGCTAAACGTTTTTAGACAACTTATTTTTTTACCACTAAACATTTGTAATAAGTTGATTCTTACTACTGTCAGAAGTTTTCATCAAGTTTATTCTCTCTACCACTAAACGTTTTAACTCAGTTTATTCTTGCTGATGCTAAGTTTTAATTCAGTTCATTCTCGGGGACGCTAAACGTTTTGATTCAGTTCATTCTCGGGGATGCTAAACGTTTTCAGTTCATTCTCGGGGACGCTAAACGTTTTCATTCACTTCATTCTTGGTGACGCTAAACGTTTTAATTTATTTCATTCTTACTACTGCTAAACGTTTTTATTCAGTATATTCCTGCGATCACTAAACGTTCTTTATTTAGCTTTAGGGTGGCTTTATGTTCTCCAACGTTTAATTTCTCCACTAAGATTACGATGACGTTTTCTTAATGCTACACGACGATTTTGTTCAGCTTCGGATCGTCCCTTTGTAGTGGAGGGTTTAACAAAGGTCATTATCTCACCCCTCAAGTCTGAAAAGTCTCTCCTAAACTGAATAAAATCGTACTGAGATAGTAAGGAAAAAAATATATACGCCCACGATCTGACGAGCTGCCAATTGCTCTGCTCTAGTCCTCCCCATTCATCAAACTTTTAAAACGATGCCATCTGTTTCCTTATTTTTCTTTCATTTGTGAGCATCCTTCCATTTTCATCTCTCATAAATACCCCTTTTTTCCTTTCTTTGGTTCCTACAATTTTTCACCTCTTCTCAAATTAGATTCCTATTATCAGGGAAGTTGTGCGTTCATTTTTCTTCCAAACTCTTCATTAACTCTATTTTTCTTTCCCACGGGTAACTACTTCACCCCTCGTTGGTAATTTCCATTTTATCTTGCTGTTACCAGATGATTCGGAATGGTCGCCACTAGTAAAGGGGTAAACAGAGGCTAATCTAACCCCTCCAGCTAGAAATCTCTCTCCTAAAACTAAATAAAGCCGTTTGGAAATATACGAATGCAGTAAAAAATGAGAATCAATTGATGAGCTTCATCTCTTCATATATTCCAATTTCCTTATATCTATCTATTCATTCTTCATGGAGAGGTTAGACAAAACGTTCATTAATCTTTCAAGGAATAGGGTACGCTCAAGATCTCAGCAAAATGACTGGTAAAAGCAAAAATAAAAATAAAGTATAATAAGTATGACGTTGCTTTAACAGAAGCTACTTTTCAGTTTTCACCCCCATAATTTTATACATGCAAGAGAAATCCGCCTGAATCTACCCCATTAACGGCTTGCGAGAAACGCTTATATAAAAATTTGTAGTAAATAAACGTTTTCAATATCTTTATCATAAATACTGCCTCTAAAGGGTAGAAGCTGGAAATAATTCGAACAACACACGCCCACACAAACTACAGTATATACTTTCTTCTCCGCTATTATCGGTTTTGTCGATCTCCCGGCCTTCTACGCCTTACAGAGTCCCTGGTGCTCATCCTCCCTCCCTATCTCTTCCTATAAATCTTTTCAACTCTCCCCCTTCTTTTTTCCCCTTCTTCCTACTTCAATTCCTGTTTCCCCTAGCCTCTGTCTTTTGCCCATTCATACCAAACCCCATGTCTCGCTCTCCCTTTTTCCTCCCTCCCCCTTCTCTATTCTCTCCCCTTCTGTTTATACTCATAGCTCACTGTATCCCTCCTATTTTTACCTATTCTTATCAAACCGCGGGCCATACGACCTTGTTCCACTTCTCTCTCTCCCTTCCCTCTCCTACACCCCTCTCTCCTTCTCCTCACGCAGCTCTCCGTATACTGTTGTGATTTTTGCCAATTCTTACCAAACTTTAGGCCCCACTCTCCCCTTCTCCTCTCCTCACTCCCTCCCTCTCCTCCCTCCTTCCCTCTCTTCTCCTCTCCTCATCTCTCCACTCCCTTTTCCTTCACTCCTTATTTCTCTTCTCCCTTTTTCCCTTTTCTTCCTCTCTTCTCTTCTCTCTTTCTCCTTTTTCTTCTTTTCTTCTCTCTTTCTCACTTTATCTCCTCTCTTCCTTTTCTTCCGTTCCTCTCTCCTCTCTTTTCCTCCGCTCCGGTATCCACTCCTCTCTGCATCTTCCCTTTCCTCCCCGATCCCTCTGACCAGTCCGATAAAGTATGTGCATGAGTTCTGTATACGCCTTTGAAGAGTGCAATACTGTGCAACGCTATGCAATACGCTTAGGAAAATCCAATAAATGGCTTTCTTCATTCTTCACGCGTTGCCGCCTCGTGAATGGCCCTGATGACCGGAATATCGAGAGAGAGAGAGAGAGAGAGAGAGAGAGAGAGAGAGAGAGAGAGAGGACGGTACTGAGCGCTCTCTCTCTCTCTCTCTCACACACACACACACACACACACACACACACACACACACACACACACACACACACACACACACACACACACACAAAGTACTCTGATTGCTTATTGAGAAGTTTCTCGGGCGGGAGTAGCGAACTGTGATGTTTTTCTAGAGGAATAAATTTTGTGAACATTCCCACTAAGATGCCGTATTTTCTGATTTATTCCTGCAGACGATTTTATTCAGCTCTGGAGAGACTTATGGCACTGGAGGGATTAGATAAAGCCTTTATTAACCCTTTCACTACTAGATGAGGGATGAAGTAGAGGTATATGAGAGAGAGAGAGAGAGAGAGAGAGAGAGAAAGCGGGGGGGTTATAAGCTGGAGGAAGGGCAACGATATAGCAGGGGACAGGGCGACATAGAGGCGATTTGTTTGTGGACACCCCTTATGGGATTAAGGCGTCTGGCTATTGATACATAGATAATGGTTACTAGAGTGTTTTCCTAGTCTTAAATAGAATCATTTGATAAGTACTAGAATTAACTACACAAAAGATGTCAGGTAATTAAAGAAGTCAGGCCCTTAGCTACAATTCCTCTCTCTCTCTCTCTCTCTCTCTTAATTCTTGCAGACTCAAAATAATTTATATTTAGCTTTATAAGGGATATTTCTTGTAGCGATGGTGATACTGAAAGCTGTACCTAAGCCCTCAAGCTGGCAAACCCTCTCCTAAGCTTAATATAAACATCTGATTATAACAAGCAATATATACAAATCGTAGTGTAGGAATTAACCATTTTGTATAAATTGTTCTTGTATATATTATCCAAACATTTTCTTTTTTAGTATAGGGCAATTTTTTTTCTAACTTAACAGGTTATAATTATTTAGCCTCAAAAACTCACAAATATCCTCATTAAATTGCACTTATATACATGTACATACATACACACAAACATTACTTACCGGTACATACATACATCCTCCCTCTCTCTCTCTCTCTCTCTCTCTCTCTCTCTCTCTCTCAAAGACAAAGCCCTTAATATTCATAATCACGCGCATTTGTCCAACTTGAGAGAGAAAAAAATGGATTTATTTTCCAACGCACAACGCCGAGCCGAAGCGCGACTGATTTGCGGATTGTGTTATTGTGTATTCCGGTCTGGTAATTTATTTCTTTTCAATATTTTGTGATTTTTTTCCCAATTCTTTCTGACCGAGCACAGGTTTTTTTGCTGCTATCTGTTCACATGGAGATGTAGACTGACAGAATAAGTGATGGACAGATAGATAGATAGATAAACAGACATACATATAAATAGGTAGATAGTTGATTTAGACATATATAGAGAGAGAGGTAGACATACAGATAGAAAAACAGGCAGAGAGATAATTATATATAAACTGATAGATTAGGAATCCAGGAATAGTTAGGTAGCTAGCAAAGCAATATGGATAGATAGTGAGACATACACAGATATAGACAGAAAATGACACAGTGCTAAAAATACCGTAGACATAGAAAAATAAACAGATATAAGATGATACGGTAATTAAACAAGCAAGTAAACAATCATATAGAGACAAACAGACAAACTATGTAAGAGAAAGAAAATTACATTACCACAATACTAAATATACTCACTCAATTATTTCAGTTACCCCAACATTCATCCCAGCCACATCATATCATATTAAACTGTATGCCATTTAAATGAGAGGGGCAAATATGTAAATTCATCCATATCAGATTACCAGTTATTTTATATATTAGTCAATATGAACACACAGACATGGTGGTGGTGATGGGGAGAGAGAGAGAGAGAGAGAGAGAGAGAGAGAGAGAGAGAGAGAGAGAGTGTGTGTGTGTGTGTGTGTGTGTGTGTGTGTGTGTGTGTGTGTGTGTGTGTGTGTGTGTGTGTGTGTGTGTGTGTGTGTGTGTGTGTGTGTGTGTGTGTGTGTGTGTGTGTGTGTGTGTGTGTGTGTGTGTGTGTGTGTGTGTGTGTGTGTGTGTGTGTGTAGGTAAACTTCAAAGGTGTGGTTTTTCACAGCTGGCATATTCCACTTCATCTGTTCCCTGCTTGATGTTTCATTAAGATTTGGACGACGACGACGACGACAACGAAGACGACGACGATGTTCATGAGAAAGAATGCCATAACGATGAAAATGATTATGATGATGACAATGTTGATAGTTATGATAACGACGACGACAACAATGATGACGATGACGATGGTGGTTGTGATGATGATGATGATGATGATGATGATGATGATGATGATGATACTGATGAAAACGAAGAAAAGGAACTTCTGACAACACCTTAACCAACATTACGAGGGTGCGGTTTTCAAAGTTGGCATACCCCCACCTCACCTGTTTGATGTCGCGTCACAGGTGGTGCCTTTCATGCAGCCGTGAAATAGGACTTAATTGCCTGATGACCCTAATTGCACTTTGATCACCGAGGCCCGTATCAGGGTAGGCCAATACGTCGAAGGATGGTGAACCCTTTGAATCCCTTTTTTTTTTTTTTTTTTTTTTTTCCAGAGTAACACCGGACGATTTTTTTGGCATTCGGAAAGGCCTCTCTCTCTCTCTCTCTCTCTCTCTCTCTCTCTCTCTCTCTTTATATATATATATATATATATATATATATATATATATATATATATATATATATATATATATATATATAGAGCCAGACTCCTTAATACCAGGAGTGGCCACAAACGAATCGCCACCATGCCACCCTCTCCTCTATCATAAGGTTGCCATCCCTCCCACCCACATCCCCCTCTTGGATTACAGGAAACCATTTGGCTTATCACTCAGTGTACAAGCACCTGTAGGGTGAACTGCATCGTGAGAGTGAATGGTTGACGCCCTCAGCACTACATCGTGTGAGTGAATGGCTGACGCCCTCACTTATAACACTATGGCAAATAACACGGCCCAAAATCACCGCCGCCTCTCCTTTCCTTCACCAGTCCTCAATACCGCCATGAGGAAGCAGGGAATCGCAGTTCAGGAGGAAATAAAAGCAACCAGCGTTCTCGTAAACCCCGTGCATGCGGCGAAGATGAAAAACTTGAGACAAAAGAAGCGGAGGGAAAGTTTTATAACGAGAGAAAAGGCGACGGTATAACGGCACAGCAATTATGAAAGTCCAGATACGACCCTCTGACTAGGTCCTGTGAGAGACAGCGGGCAGCATCGTAAGTGGAACAGGAGACTTCTTTGCACCTCTTCCTGACCGATTTATTTTGCATATTAGTCCTTATGTACCTCTTTCATGCTATTTGTTTATTCATTTCTTTTGCACATTACATCTTAACAATCTCTTTTATGTTACCTATATACTTTTACTGTCGATACAGTCTGCACCAATAATATGAGAGAGAATAATAAGATGTAACTTGCAAAATAAATCGCTGAAGAAAAAGTGATTCGAAGATTCCTATGTCACCTAAAATACGGCGTAAGAACCCGGCACTGAGCACTAAGGGAAGGGTTGACTGTGAAGTGGGGAAAGAATTGGCGAAACTTTTTCCCCGGACACGTATAAACGAAAATATATCTGGTGAAGGAAGTTTTCATACATTTCCTTTCAAGCATCGCAGTTCTTACATCACAAGCCTTCAGGGGTGACCCAAGGCCGCGTGTAGGAATGCGTATCCTTATCCCTCTCTCTTTCGTGCAGGATGGTCTGAGAATGCTGACTGAATGTGTAGGATAAAGACTGGTGCGCAATGTCTGGTTTCTTTCAGCGGTGCCCGGTTGTGTGGGTCCAGTTCAATGATAAGTTCAACCTTGGTTCTGCTGTAGTACGCTGTGTGGTAGGCTCAGTGGTAGGTTCCAGTATGGTAGGTTCGGTGTGGTAGGTTCAAGTATGGTAGGTTCAATGATAGGTTCACTAGTAAGTTCAGTTATGGCAGGTTCAATCGTAGTTTTAGTGTAGCAGGTTGAGTTGTCCGCAGTCCTACATTACCAATTTCAATGCCAACTCCGGCCACTGAGTTTCCATCCCAGTGTGTTACCCACTCGACCACGCCTAAGCTGGAGTTATAGCCCTTGTATCGGACTGGGTTGGTCCTTTAGTATATTATGCTGTAAATATCCCTGTGTGGAAAGTTGTGTGGCTGGGTGTAGTTACGTGCATTGAGGGTGCAGATGAAGGATGTAGTAGTAGTAGTAGTAGTAGTAGTAGTAAGGGAAATAGTATAGTAACAGCCGAAAAGTGTAGTAGTAGTAGTAGGAGTAATTAGTGATAAGATGTTGCTGTTGTTGTTAGTGTTGCACCAGGGACATTTGAATCGTGAACACAATGGACTGCTGGCTTAGGCTGCCCTCCTGCGGTCTACTATCCTTCTTATGGGGGACAGGGAAATAGTTGAGGGACGTCTGTATAACCAATCAGTTAAGCCGCCTGGTTAAATCAACGCCACCACGTGAAGGCATCCCTCGCCAGCGTAAGAGTACATTGGATATATAACTCCTCTATGCAGTACACTACATGTTTTGCCATGTACCGTCACGTTCAATAGTTCGCTGACCAGTTACTGCCGCCTATGGTGATGGAAAGTGTTAAATGAAATACTTTTATGTGATAGCAATACGAACCACTAAAAAAAAAAATAAAAAAAAAATAAAAACGAAAAGGAAGTATACCCTGGATTAAAATGCCAGGCTTGTCGTGAACATTTAAAAAGGAGTTAAAGTACTTGTATTATCACTCAAGCTCCTAAAACTTACTCTCAGTTGAGTAAAATCGTCTGACGTTAGCGCCAATAAAATATGAGAAATAGCGATCACAGGAAGGTTAAAGCAATTCACGAGTAATTATCGCAAGGAAGGGCGAGTGCAATGGTAGCAATGGATCTTGTCTTATTTTTCTTTTCTTTTTACGAGTGCAATAATGGCTACGCATCCAGTCTATATTTTCATTCTATTTTTGAAGACTGCAACAGTAGCAACTTATCCAGCCTTATTTTTATCTTTATTTTTTACGAATTCAATAGTAGCAATGTATCTTCATCTTTTTTTTCTTTTCTTTTTTTCACAAATTACAAGCTGCTCCTCTGGCGAAACTGGAGCCCGGGTCTGTTACCTGATTAAAAGAAAGTATTTTTTTTTTCCAGTGCAGCAGGAACAGCAGCCACTGACGGGGGATAATGGAGAGGCCTGGATTACTTCATTATTTTCTGTGCTCACGTTGCAGTTTTCTCTTTCCTGCGGCCGTTTGGAGTTACAGCCTCATGTGTCCTGTGCTGGAGCCTGGATTATTACACCCCTTCACTCCGATGCGTGCTTTTCGTTTTGTTTATTCCTTCAGATGATATCAGTCATGGCTGGGAGGGACGTCAGGTTGTGATGAGCTTAGTGGAGCCTGTTTCTCTTTACTCATTGCAAATGCTCTCTATGAAGCTTGAGAAAACCGTCTGTGGATTGCAAGATAACAGCAAGAAATACATCGTAGTGAAGGAGTTAAAGGTACAAGCAAATGTAGACACCATAAGGGTACTATCAACCGGTCGTATGCAAAGGCTGTGGGCATCTTCGACATTAAGTTAAAACAGTAATAATGAGGATGGATAGTCAGTCACACTTCTCAATCTCCCTTCCATTATTTCTCAATCTCCGAAAAACACTAGGAGAAACTGCCTCCTCTTCCATTCCTGATAAAAAATATTGGGAACAGGAAGAATGCTAACGCACAAGGAGCAATGAAAGAAATAAGGACAATAATGATAACGATAATTATAACCGACCCATCCTCTTCCACCTCCTCTAAAAACTGCTGATTTGGAAAAGCGATAATATACTCCGATGTAATAATAATAGTAATAATAATAATAATAATAGTAATAATAATAATAATAATAATAATAATGACAAAAACCAAACCCCTCCTCTTCCACTCCAGGTAAAACTAATTGAAGTCCTTGAGAGCGATAATGTCCTCTAGTTTAAGACGGGATAAGACGCTGACGTAATTCCCTCTTACATAGCTGAAGACAAATTGACTTTCTCTCCCACCTCGTCTCATTACGGTCTTCTTCGGTTTTTTCTTCTTCGTCGTCTTCGTCTTCTTAATTCTTTTTCGCCTTGATGTATTAGTTTTAACTATCTTGATTTTTATCTTGTTCTATGTTTCACTGGTTTTTCTTCTTCCCTCCCCCCACAACACACACTCACCCCCCCCACACACACACCCCTCCTCCCTCCCCAACTATAAAAATAATGTAATATGAAACCTATGCAACTACACCTACACAAATCATAATCCCAAACAGAAGCCCATCGATCCTACTGTTATCTAAATTCACGTATATATACCGAAGATACACACCCTTAAAGAAACACGTAACTTCATATACACCAGATATAATCGTCGAATAAACCTGGATGTTAATTTTGGTATGGGTGGACGAACAATCAACTCAGATCCAAACGCGTCATTTGTAGTTTTCTCTTCCTATATCCTGATAATTTCTTCAGGATGGGAGGCACCTTTAGAGATTTAAGAGGTTACAGACACTCTTCATTAAATCCTTCAATCCTTTCTTAGGCTCATCAAAAATCCTCAAACTATGGGAATTAAAATAGGCATGAAATCCACCAGGTAAACGGGATAAATATGCATTGTTATCAAGAATATTAATCACATCAGGGTGTATAATGATTCAGGTGAGGTAGAGCTAAAACGGTACACAAATCCAGCCACAATGAATTCTCTAAGCCATAAGGTCTTCTACATTTTACTCTTACTTCCATCAAGCGAATTTTTCAGTTTGAGAAAGACCTGTTGAACTAGAGGGGTTAGAGAGATTTTGCCTTCATTAATTTCTGCTCTGGAATTGTTGGGTGCGAGACAGTTTAGGGCTTGAATTCTTTATTTTAACCCGAAACGTTAAGGGAAAACAAAGAATTCAAGCTCCAACCTGTCTCTCTCTTGCACCCAACCCAACACTTCCACTTACCACATTGGATCATTACAATTTCTTCTCAATTAGGGAGCTCTCCTACATTAAATAAAATTATGAGACAGCTACCGGGACTAGAGGAGAAATTACGTCCTTAGAGTGAAGATGGAAAATAAGTCACCGTAATGAAGTGGTTAATTACGCATAGCCATCGGAAATGCTAATCACATCGTTCTGCATAATGATTCAGGACGGGGCCAACGCGGTAAACAAAGCCTGACGCAATTTATCAGTGCTTTGGGGACATTCTAAATTACTCTTGCTACAACTTTTTTTTTTTTTTAGCACCCGGGAGAATTTTTCGAATTAGAAGGATCAGATACAGCCTTCATTACTTCCTTTAATACTCTTGTGATCTCCTAAGCTGAGTAATAATGTCTTGATGGTGAGAGGAAATAAGAGAGGTCGGTACGTTCCTGGGCTAAATGGTGGGGTTAATTATACTCTGTCATCGGAAATCCTAATCAAACCCTCCAGCATAATTAATCAGGGCAGGGCCAACATGCTACACAAAGCTTGTCACAGTTAATTATCAGTGCCGAGTGCTGGTCAACAGTAAGCCAGTCGATCTTAATGACGGCCTCAGATGGGCATTGAAATGATCAGCTGTCACAGTCACTCTGTACGCCTCTGCATCTCACTGTTGCCTGAGAAATAAACTGTTTATTTTGTGATGCCTCTGATTAACAAAAACACTATTTATTGGACGTATTATACTGGCGTCAGTAAAATAGTTTCCTTATTGCACCAAGTCACTATCAGACACGCTCATTATCCCTGGGTACCATGCGAATAACTCCTTCACTTGTAATGAAAACGTCTTATGTCTTTTATTCTTATCTCTTGAAGAATGTGTTAAGCTTAGGAAAGACTTCTCGAACTGGAGGGGTTAGAGACAAACTCCTTTGATTCCTTCACTAATGGGTTTTTTCCTTAATATAGTCACTGGTGGTAATAACTGGAATAATAATGAAGAATGACATCGTACTGAGCCAGTTAAAGATGCCATGCGAGAATTACATCATGGTTCCCATAATCTCCAGATTTCTCCAACCACCGACTGACATGCTGACTCGAACTAGGGCACAATCTCATTAACTCTGCTGATCAAGTATAATCAGGAAGGTGATGGAGTGCAGGACCGGAGAATCGTCAGATACTTAATTCCAGTTTATGCTAGACGACTTCATTCATCTGAGTGAGTTATAAGGGCCCGAGTGTTAATTCCTTCACTACCACAGAGTTTTCCTTAGCTGAAGAAAGTGGTGTTCTAGAAGTCAAAAGAGAATATAAAAGACGTCCTCGGGGTGAAAGTGTCAAAAGCAAGGGTAGTCAGTTTGTCTTCGTCTGAGAAACCTACATATAAAATACTACGACGTGTTGCATGAAATACGAAGGCTCTTGGTTACAGGGTATTAATGAATGAGTCTCCTTGGTTACTAGTCAAATCAACCCACCAATCTGACTACGCCTGGCCATCAACTGAGCTGAAAGGGGTTAGGAATTTATTTTACAGCAGAGTAAATGCGTTACAGAGAAGCATGCCACTTTAACAGCAGTACCACACAGATTCATCAAATTACTGACTGACATGCTGACTCTCACTGGGGCACAAGCTCATTAACTCCGCTGATCAGGCATAATCAGCAAGGTGATGGAGTGCCAGGACGGGGCATCATTAGTCTCCTTCATTACACCCGCCAGCCAACACGCCGGCCCTAATGAACGTGTTAATTACATGGCCAATCCCGTCCGTCATGGAAACTAATGGGTTAATGGGGCGCTGCGTGATCTGCTCATTGCTAGTGACGTGTGCAGGGTGTTGCGAGCAGGGCAATCCATCACTTGCAATTCGGGCGATTTCAGTTACGTCGTTAATTCTCTGACTCTGGAATTTACTTCAACTAAGACCCCTTTATAATCACAGGTATACGCGAAGACGTTTCTCTCTCTCTCTCTCTCTCTCTCTCTCTCTCTCTCTCTCTTTCGTGGTTTCCCCATTATACAGTATAGGAAACACTGTTCGAACTGGGGAGGGTAAGTGTAATTAACTTAACGCCATCACTGTGAGGCGTTTAAGAAGATTTAGATTAATACCTATTGACCACACGGGACCATTAAGGCAGACAATCTGTTTTCCAACCCCTCTCCAAGTATAGAACCCTCATCTGTCGGTTTCCATCCAGATCTCCAACTGTACTGCTGGGAAAACACAAAAAGGAAGAAATGTGTGTGTGTGTGTGTGTGTGTGTGTGTGTGTGTGTGTGTGTGTGTGTGTGTGTGTGTGTGTGTGTGTGTGTGTGTGTGTGTGTGTGTGTGTGTGTGTGTGTGTGTGTGTGTGTGTGTGTGTGTGTGTGTGTGTGTGTGTGTGTGTGTGTGTGTGTGTGTGTGTGTGTGTGTGTGTGTGTGTGTGTGTGTGTGTGTTTTTACTCGAACCCGGCCGTGAATCGATCTCAGGCTCTTCCAGTTACGGAGTGGATACGCGTACCAGTACACCACTGTTTCCCTGGCAACGAGAGTACAGCTGACTGGCAGGGAGGGACGTGTTCAGTGTGTATCCAGCCAGCGAGGTGCTCCATCACTAACAATTATGCTCGTTACTAAAGAAGGACAGGGCCTACACCTAACCTATTTTAACCTAGCCTAACCTTATCATAACTTTTCTATCCTAACCTAACCTACACCAGCCTAACTAAACCATACCTAATCTAACCCAACCTAACCAAACCATATCCAATTCAACGTAACAGCCTAACAACCCAAATTAAACTCACCTAATCTAACCTAAATTAGTCTAACGCAGCTGAAGGAAAAAAAACTGAACCAAACCTAAACCGACCCAGTTCAACCCAATCCAACCTCAACATCCAGCTAGTCCATCACTACCAATTACCGTTGTAACTGGAGAAGGGCAACGTGTATACCTCCTGTTTCTCTTCAGTCCACGGGTTCGGTTCCCTCTTATCAGGTATTGGGTATTGCCTTGTTATCTCCCTCTATAGTCTGTTTACCTTAACTGCGTGTAAAAAATACCATCTCCCTCGTCTTCAATGTTGAGCTGTAACAAGAGGGTAAAATTGAAAACTATCTTCTTTTTGCTACCTCTAAATGACAGATGTCTTAGTTGGTATCTATCTACACCCACATGCCTTAATCCCGGAAGACGTGGCCAGTAACAAATCGCCTCCATATTACCCTTTCTTCCGCCAACAGGCTGCTCTATCGTCAACTCGCACCCCACTACCATATACCTCTCCGTCCCATCCTCCCATCTCAACTTCGGTCTTCCCCTCTCCGTCTACCTCGCTACCTTCCTCATTAAACACTATTCTAGTCACTCTCTCATTCTCCATTCTTTCCATATCGCTAAACCAGCCCAACAAATCTAAAACACTGTCATCTTGCTCCTACCAGATGATTTTAGCTGCTTGAGCGGAAATACCTCCTGAAGATAGTAACATATTAGGCCACTGTAACTAATCCACTGAACAATATGACGACATTATATATTATATATACTCTTGCTCCCGCCTTCAAAGAGAGGATTTCAAGTACAAAGATTAAATGAGGTATAGAAAGTATGATGATTCACTAAGTTTTCTTCTTTTTTCGATGCCTCCCCATAAAATTCATATTTTGCATTTTCCATAGTAAAATTATTTCTTCACACTGTTTTTCCTCATTAGGCGCATACCACATCGACGGTGTCCCCCCCCCTCTCTCTCTCTCTCTCTCTCTCTCTCTTTCTCTCCACGTCCCCTGCGTCCCATTTTTCCTCGTCTCCCCTTGCTCGTCAGATTGATATTGACGGATGACGCTGCTATCAATATCAACACGACAGTAGGTGGGTCTCAAACACACACACACACACACACACACACACACACACACACACACACACACACACACACACAGAAATACGCACGCACGCACAAGCAGACTCGTTCCAAATCAGCTCAAAATAATGGCGTACACCGCTATCGTTTGTCAATGATAAAACCAGTTTCACAAAACATGATAATAATTTCTTCTGTGTGATTTAAAAAAATATGAACAAAAAATATGAACAGAAAACATGCTTGAGAACAGAGAACGTCCGAGAGAACAGAGAAAATGAGCAAAAACAGAAAAATGACTGTGAGCGGAGAGCATGAATGAGAACAGAGGGAGAACAGCTAACACGACAGAGATCATGAGAGAGTACTGAACATGGGCGAGAACAATTACAACGAGAAAGAACGGAACGTGCATTAGAAGAAGAGAACGTGATCGAGAACAGTGAACATGAACGAGAACAGAGAAAAAATCGGAAAAAATTAATTATACCGAAAATATCGCCCATTATTAAAGCTGACCGACGAAAACCGGGGGTAAGAAAAATTTGCTCCATACACTGCGTACTTAACTCAGTGGCACGGAAACACTTCGTAAAATTGACAAAGATACTTCATTAATAGTTTCCTTTGGTTTTGCTACGATAAACACACCCAGAAGGCGATACTGGGGTGCTATGGGCTGAATAAATCGCTAAGGAAGAGGTGTTACGCGATCTCCAGGCCAACTTCAAGTGTTTTCGTTGGGGGACTGAAACAAACACCTGGGTCTCTAAAATTGTCGCCCTGGTATGTGGTAAATTGATGGTGATTGGAAAACTAGGGAACTTTTACGATATCTCAGGTTCACAAATAGCTGGGGTGAGAGAGAGAGAGAGAGAGAGAGAGAGAGAGAGGAACCTAACAACACATGTAACAAGATCTACACCTCCAGCACACTCATTGTATGTTACCTTCACAATGTACACCATCACAACAGGAATTTCAAGTAGTCATTCACTCAGTATTAACATCAGTGAGTCATTCATGTTAACTACAATGGAGCGAAGTTAGACACGCATATGAAAGGACATCCTACCAGCACACAAATTAAATGCTCCCCATCTTGTTATTCAGACCCTGGACTCAGAATAGATACAGATTGTAAGACCAACACGCGACCACCCTACCACAATGGCTCCTACAATTCCTGCTGAAACTTCGTAATTCCATCCAGGTATAATTCCATTTCCCAACAACACATTCCCTGTCCACACACGGTATTCCACTCTTGTCCCCCAAGTCATCACCTGCAGCTAAAAGCATAGACACACACACACACACACACACACACACACACACACACACACAATCCGTCCGACACAAATATCTCCCCCACACACATTCCACTCTATACAAGTCATAGCCTGCAGTCACACACACACACACACACACACACACACACACACACACACACACACACAGAGTTCCTATTGAAGCCCGATTCATTGGAAGGGAAACGAGAAACAGTTACACACACACAAAAATAAACTACAGCTACATTCACACAGCCCGCTAATCCATTTATATTGGAACTCGATATATCTGCTGTGTATGCCCAAAGTTAACAGGAATATAGAAAAAAATGAAAGCCCCCTCCCCCCCAAAAAAAAAAAATGGAAAGCCCTTCTCCCCCCCAAAAAAAAAAAATGAAAAGCCGACGCGGATTAAAAAATAAAAAAAAAAGCAAAATTTATGAATTGTTGGTTTGCTCTGGGCGGTCTGTTTTTCTGTGGTGTTTGTCTATCTGTTTCCGTTTTTTAAGTGCTTTATTGTGCGTGTGTGGATTTATGCTGTGTGTGTGTGTGTGTGTGTGTATGTGTGTGTGTGTGTGTGTGTGTGGGTGTGTGGGTGTGTGGGTGGGTGGGAGTGGGCGTGGGTGTGGGTGTGTGTGTGTGTGTGTGTGTGTGTGTGTGTGTGTGAGAGAGAGAGAGAGAGAGAGAGAGAGAGAGAGAGAGAGAGAGAGAGAGAGAACTACCGTGAGGAAAGTAAGGCAGGTCTGATAAATTATTCTGCATCCCAAGGGCACAGTTTGTAGGGGTCTTATGGTTTTATGAGAGAGAGAGAGAGAGAGAGAGAGAACTACCGTGAGGAAAGTAAGGCAGTGTCTGATAAATGTCTGCATCCCAAGGGCACAGTGTGTGTGTGTGTGTGTGTGTGTGTGTGTGTGAGAGAGAGAGAGAGAGAGAGAGAGAGAGAGAGTGTGTGTGTGTGTGTGTGTGTGTGTGTGTGTGTGTGTGTGTGTGTGTGTGTGTGTGTGTGTGTGTGTGTGTGTGTGAGAGAGAGAGAGAGAGAGAGAGAGAGAGAGAGAGAGAGAGAGAGACTGTAAGTGTGCATGCAAACATAAACAAATTCACACACACACACACACACACACACACACACACACACACACACACACACTCACACACACCCACACCAGATCTCCCCCCCCAACACAATAAAACACCAGGCTATAAGACCAAACAGTCATTAACCACACGCGTACCGCCGTTACCTCTAATCACCTCATTCATCTCGACGCCTTCATCATCCCCAGCTGGGACGAGCAAAGGGTAAAGCATTTCTCACCTCCTTCTGGCACTGGGGGCTCCTTAACACCTTTTTCTTAGCGATTTGTCTTATATATTACCACCTTAGCCATTTCAATCCCATGGCTTTTTATTCCTGTTCCCTACGGCCGAGCTTATTCGTATTAAGAGAGACCCTAGTCTCCGTTGAAATCACCGAAACCTTCAAACCTAGGCTGGATCTACCTCTTCCAATTCCAAGTCTTTCCTAAGCTAAATAAATCGTCTAGTAAAAAACTATATATATGACATACGGTATTCAGACTGATGGGCTGTTGTCTTTAATATCTAAATAGTCTGCATCAATAGCGTAAAAGAGGATAATGAGGTGTAATGTACGGAAAAAATAGCTAACGAATGGATGTTACGATATCAAAGCCACTTCGAATACGACCCATTATTTCGCACATTTAATTTGCTCGCAAGGAGAAATATCCTTACTGATTTATTTGTGCTACCACATCATTACAGTATTTTGTATAGGGGAGACTTTTCGAAACGAAGGATTTAGATAAAGTTTTCACTAATCCTGAGAACACGAGACGTCTTCCCCAAGCTGAACAAAATCACCCGGAGAAAGAAAAGAGGAATATAAAACATGTCACTGGTCTTAATCCGTCGTCACTTGTCTAAGGAAAGAACTGCTACAGAGGGGGAGAAAATGCCACAGACGGAGAGAAACTGCTACAGACGGATAGAGGCAGAGGGCATAGCAGCGCTCTTCTATAGTTCACGTACATTTGTAAAAAGTGTAGCCAAAGCTTTCCAAGACTGGGTAGAACTCTTAGTATGATATTACTGTGATAAACTGGCCTAATGAACAAACTGCTGTCGAGGGAGAGGGGCGGTGACTTTAGTAATCTTCCACAACACTATCCCTTCTACTTGTAACATTTGTAGCAAAGGTTTTCATGGGCTGGAAGAGGAAAGCGTTAACACAATTTTTGTATTATGGAATTTCTACGATTCTGACTAGGAAGGAATATAAAAAATGGGGTGTAGTGGAAAACATCTTTCAAGCATCCTACAATGATTCACCAGATTTATCTTTCCCCTTAACTGGCCACTGAATGATACCATTGCTCTTAAAGTATTTATCCTGTTTATTCAGTAGTTTACGGCCTAACACTCTTAACTATGCAACTTTTTGTTTCCAAGGATTTTCTCTTAGTTTCCTCCGCATCAACGCAATACAGAAAACCTTACACCAAAAGAAGAAAAAAACTGTCAAGTCTGCGTTGCAATCACCGAAACCGTCAAACCATAAAGGCTTAAATCCCAGGACAAAGCAGTGTTTATTTAATATTTCACAGTGACAAAACTGGTGATTAATCAGTTGAGTGAGTGAGTTGTGTGTCAAGTGTAAGAGTGAGTTGTGTCCAGTGTATGAGTGAGCTGTGTGTCCAGTGTAGGTGTATGAGTGAGCTGTGTGTCCAGTGTAGGTGTATGAGTGAGCTGTGTGTCCAGTGTAAGTTTATGAGTGAGTATGCTATGCTCTTTAATGTTGGTGAGGCTGGTGTGATGTGTGGCCGGTGTGGGTTGTGGGCCGCGGCTGTCTGGCCATTTCTACAGTTTATAGCTTGTGTAATATGGCGTGGTATTAGGGTTTTGGTGTGTGTGTGTGTGTGTGTGTGTGTGTGTGTGTGTGTGTGTGTGTGTGTGTGTGTGTGTGTGTGTGTGTGTGTGTGTGTTCGTCGACATTACCCAAGCACAGCAGCAACATGTCACCCCTTGGACAAACACCGTACAGTATGTGGCTGAATATACAGCTGTTCACCTTTTGCATAAAACAGCTGCATTGGTCCACGTGTCACCCCATGTAATATCTGGGTCTCTTATTTCCTTTTTCCCCCCACAGGTGTTGGTGAAAAACGAGCATGGACCGTGGGTGGTACTGCAGTGAAAAAGGGCTGTGACTGTAAGCTCGGGGGCTGGAAGCTTTACCACAAATAAACGGGGCTATTCCCTGGTTATTTCACACACACACACACACACACACACACACACACACACACAACTTTGAATGACTTGGGAATGAACAGCAATATGAATGGGAGGGAAACTAATCATAATATAAAAGTCTACATGGGTATGTTTGTATGCTCTGACCGATGATGAGTAAATCTGGAGAGAAACAGAAGACAATAGCATTACCCGGAATGAAAGATTAACGCTGATGTGGGACTTGAATGTGAGAGGCAGATATGAAAAATTAGAACTGACGAGCGGATAGGGAAATGGAGGGAGCGAATGAGATCAGTAAATTTTGATGAATGTTCGATTACCAGCATGGTTATGCATTACTATCTATCAATCTACCTACATCTCAGTATCTATATCTATACAGTCAGACGCCTAAATCCCGTAATGGGTTACCACAAACGAGTACCGGTAATCTCTGTCACTTGGTCTTCCTCCATATTGTTTCTCTCCAACTCAGATCCCCCTCTCTCATATATCTCTCCACCCTATTCCTCCATATCATTCTCGGTCTCTCCCTCCTCCTCCCCCTCCACCTCTCATACGTACACTCTTCAAGTCAGCCTCTCACTCCACATATGCATTCCACACTGTGTTCTTTCCTAGCACAGTTCCATACTAAATATCAAATGGAAGGCGAGATGGAGAATGAAAGGAAAAAGCTCAGACTGCTGGCGAAACAGCTCTCACCCAGTGCTTCGTTTCATCGATAATGTTTCGAGCGTGGGTAAGCATGCCCGAAGCAACCCGTTTTATTATCTCAACGTAACTATTTTATTCTTACTCCCATTAGCCGATTTTTAGGTCAGGGAGAGGAATCAGGCTGTGCATCAGTTAATGCGGACTAATTACGTCGCTATGAAAGGTATCTCCAACGCTTAATATTTCTTTTCACGGCAAGAATAAAATAAAATCCGTAATCATAGTGAACGAGTGAAAAATAAAAATGGACAAATCAACCGGACGAGGTGGATACGAGGCACCTGCACAAAGAAAGGGAAGGAAGGATGCAGCTGGTGCATGCGCTCAGGAGTAGCCAGACACGCACCTTCCACCTGCACTGCACTCCCTCGACACACAGCACCATATATGCAGACCCCTTCATTAGTCTTTCTTCATCTCAGTTAGACAAAATTAAATTTTACAGTGCATACACAAACAACTAACGCAGAAAAATTATTGCCGACATCTTAAACAATCCCTATCACCCCCCCCCATCCCTCCACCCCGTCTCTCACTTACGGCTACCACACTCCCTCCTCCTCCTCCTCCTCCCTTCCTCTTTCCCCCATACCTCAACCCTCACACTCCTCAGTCACCACCTAGAATCTCACAATCATCATTAATCTCCAACGGCAAATATTAAAATCGTGTTCAGTTACTTAAAATCAGCTCAAAAGTAGTGGATGATTAATGATGCGGCAATACAAAACAATAAAGTGCTTCGGTCACGCTTGCTCAGAGGCCATGCTCGGCGAGTGGCCCGAACGAGACACGCATAATGGCTTCGTTACATCGCGTATATAAAATCACCCTGCATCGTATCCATCTTTCATCCATTACCCTTCTAAGTTAATGATACGATGACAACAGACACCAAAGTAATCGATAATGGGGATAAAATACCCTAGGAACGAGGATAACACAGTGGGAGGTTATGGCAAAGCGTTGATCAGTCTAGACACCCGGGTAACACTCGAGATGGCTGCAAGCTCTCTTACCTTGGCTTCCTCTGATGCTACCTTGCCCCACTCCCCCTTCCAACTCGCTCTGCCACCTCGCCCCGATGCTGTTTTCGTCTCTTCCACTAAATTTATCTTAAATTATCGATAAAACACGGTTAAACAAATTAAACTGACGCCAAGCGGAGGCCCCGTATACCTCCCTCGGACGGGCATGGAGCTCTGGTGATCCACGGGAGGGTTGGGAGGGAGGGGGAGAAAGACAAAGGTGGGGGATATGGCGTGACGTCATGGGATCCAGCCAATGAAATGCTTAGTTCAGTGTCTATATATTCAATTAATTGTTCCCGGTGCTGGTGACAGCTTCATCTATACACTAGTTAATATTTCACGATAGCCCCAAGTCGATCCGATACTGCTTTGCTTTACGATAGTTACGATCGCCACAATGACTTAGTGCATAAATAGACAAATAATGTAGGAAAAAATGTGGGCAAGATCTTCAACACGTGATTCTCTACTTCTCCCCCACTCCCTCCCCCACCCCCCTTTTCCTCACCTCTCCTCCTGTGTCCTGCATCTCCCCCCACTTCCCCTCCTTCTTACCCCCCCTTCCTCCAACCCCCTCCTCCGCTAGCCCTCCCCTCCTCAGTTTTTGCCTCCCACACCCTTACCATGCTGTCAAACAGGAAGTGTCATGTTTGGAAATCACTGACGATTTCTCTAGACAGGCTAGGAAATAAGTTTCAGAATGTACTGATGGCTGTACGGATACATCATCTAATGTGTCTGTTAGTGTTAATGAGAAAAAAATGTATTTCATTATCTTACTGCTAGTACGGATGAAATGCAATTCAAGCATTGCGTATAAATGATTTTAATGAAAGCCACCTACATTATGCATGACCTACTTTTCTTTTAGGTTACAAATGATGGAAAAAACTAGCTGAATATAAATTTCTTTTCCATTTTAACTGGAGGTAAGGGGAAAGGGTTGGGGGGGGGGATGTAAGATCCCCTAGTTTCTCGCAAAGGATCGTAAAAGAAATCATAACATCGAAAAACGTCCAGCGACTTGGGAGAGACGCGACATATTAACCACGCGCTAGAGGCCAAGGTCTAAAGAATTAGACCTTGCTAGAGGCAAGGCAGTCACACCCATCGGTGCATTCTACCACTACACCACATGGAGTATGAGGGGAAATGTTCCTTTAATTCCTTCCACCCGATGATGTCTTTACAAATGAATTCTTAACATCATCTGACGATTTTCTTCAGCTTAAGAGATAGACTTCGTAATGGAGGTGTTAGAATGGCCTGATAAACTTTCTACAGATCTTTTCCGGGTTAAATAAAAATCGTCTGGTGGTAGCGGAATGAAATGAGACGTCATCGTTATCAGACGGTTAACACTAGTAAGAAGGGTGCTGCTTTTACTCTGGCTCCTATGGCTCAGCTGAATAAAATCGTCTGGAGTAAGCTGGGTTAGAATACTAGAGCTGACAGGCTTCTATAACTTGCTGAATACATCGTCTGGCGTTAGCTGGATTAGAACACTAGAGCTAACAGGCTGAATAAAATCGTCTAGCGTTAGCTGGGACAGAACACTTGCTCAATGGCTCATATGACCTGCTGAATAAAATCGTCTGGGGTCAGCAGGAGCAGAATTTGAGCTGTCTACACCACAAAACAGTTAATGGTATCAATATCGACGCTCTCAGTCCCCCACGAAATAACACAGTTGAATAAAACCCCTCCGGCGTTACCTGGAATAGAGCGCTAGAGTTGTCCCGACCATGAAAGCGTCATGAACTCGCAATGACAGGCAGTTACGTAGCACTAACAGGTTTATACGCACATTAAACAGGGATGATACGTGTTCATGGCAGTAATACAAACAGCGCTTTAACATTATTGCCAGCAGTCCCAACAGACTGGTGACAGGAGTGTGGGTGAGGTTTTTTGTTTATTTTCGCTGCTGCCAGACGATTTTTTTAAACTTAGGAAAGGCTTCCCGTAGTCAGGGGGTTTATTAAAGGTATATCAGAGCACTAAATGAAAAATCGTCTTGGTATTGCAACAAAAATCGTCTTGGTATAGCAACACTGAAGCTAAAAAAATCGTCTGATGGAAAGGGATGTCTTTTCGCATTATTTTCTTGCCATCTCCTGACGATTTTACTCAGCTCAGGATAGACTCTTCCAGCCGGGGGGTTAGATACTTCATGTGAGAGGAGTTAGATACTGCCTTAATGAACCCCTCAGAGAGAAAGGGCCTTTCCTAAGCTGAATAAAATCGTCTGCCAGCAGCAGAAACAAATTACAATGGTCATCACCCAGATCCAATGGTTAACCTAACGGAGTTTTTTTTTTTTTATGAAAGAAAGAAGGAACCAAAGGCCAGGGGCTCACAAGACTGTTCCCTCCAAGAAAAAAACAAAAACAAAAAAACAGGCTAACAGAGGGCCAAATTCAAGATCCGTTCATTTCGAGAAGCCTGAACACACCGCGTTTGAAAGACTGGAGATCATAGGCAGTGGGAAATACAGACAGAGGGAGACAGTTTGTTAACCCTCTCAGCCCAAAGAAACCCTCTACTTTATTCTACCTGCTCCTATACTAGTATATTCAGCATAGAAGAGCCACGTCGTAGTAAAGAAGACTGATAAAGACTGTATTCAGGTTTAGAAAATTCAAGCACTGATCTCTAAATTTTTCCACAGCCGAACAAAATCGTCCTAAGGTCAAGGTAAAGGTGGCAGCAGATGTCATGGAGCGCTTGGCCGAGGTGCTCACATTAATTATGGCTTCAGAGGTTTAATTTTAAGTCTGGTAAGGTTTTCCTGAGTGAGACACTGTGATATGATGTGTCTATAGAATGCGAAAAAAATGAATCCGGCAAAGGGTAGTTCACATATAGCGCTCCTCTTCCACTCAGGGGTAAATTTCTCGTGTGTGTTACGGGGAGGATCAGACAGTGATTTCAAAGTCTATCTTGCATCATTTATCCATATTCTACTCCCACTGCCACACCCACACCCACAGAGTGGACCTTACCCACTACACATAAGACACCGTCCAGTGAGACTCTAATGGTGAGCTATTTTAGGACTACCCTGGAGGCGTTGTTTCCTGCATAATCTCAAGCCCCGGTGCAGGTAGCCTCGTAACCACTAATGCCGGGGGTGTATAAGAGTGTGGCGGGAAGGTGGTGTGGGTGGAATGCCTCTTTTATTAGGCTGTATATCGGCACAAGCAACATTACCACCACCGGGATGGCCTAACACACATGTGCTGACTGATTCACTACGGCATAAAGCGTGATGGTTAGTAATTCTCTCTCTCTCTCTAGTGCCACGTCATCCTTAACAACCCTATTTCTTCTACCACTGGACGATTTTATTTGATTTTGGAAAGCCGTCTGGCACTGAAAGGGTTAATATGTCTATAAAATCACCTGTAGATATTAAAAGTAAAATGAAAAAATAAATCTGCGAGTTGAAGAGACTAATCAAGTACCAAGAATCAGCAAACCTGACCCTGGCACTCGCAGTGAGTTACGTTCGAGAGACTCCCTCCATCAGTCCCCCTCCTTCTATCCTCCCTCTCTCTGCTTCCCTTCCTGTACCCTCCCTCTGTCCTCCCTCTCCCCTCCTTCTTCTGCCCTCCCTCCTTCTCCCTTTCCATCCTCCTTCTCCACCCCTCCAAGAACCTCGCTCTCTCTTTGCTCCCTACATGTGCTCGTTCCCTTTCCCCGTTACATGTGGCCCTTCCATTTACCCCCTACACGTGTCCCTTCCTTCTCTCTCCCTTATGTGCCTCCCTCCCTCTGCTTACCCCATTCCTTGTACCTACCTCTACTCCCACTCCCTATGTCTCCTTCCTCCTCTACCTCCTCCCTTTCTCCCTCACCCCCTCCTCACCCCTCAAACGCCCCCGTCGCGTCCAGAGGTGCTTTTACGAGCCTCCGATGGGCGGGTTTATGACGAAGTTGACGTGGCTGAATCACACTGCAGCTAAATTTGTCTCCCTCCCATAGTGTTAATTTTAATGGACGAATTCGTAAAGTCTCGTGAGTGTGACCCCTTGAAGACCGTGACTTTACTTTATTCTTGCGGCCTTCAGACGATTTTCTTAAGTTTTGGGGGGACGTTTCGAGCTGGGCGAGAGAGATCAAGCCTTCATCTTACTACTTCAGAGCAAACCCTACAGTATATACGGCGAAGTCTCTCATTTCATCCATCTTACTTCCAGACGATTTTCCTAAGCTTGAGAGAGACTTTTCGGACTGAAGGAGAGAGATACAGCCTTCAGAGTACTCCAGTTTCACCCCTTCAGTACGGAGACATCTTTTTTAATTGACTGTTGTTACCTCAAGACGATTTTCTTAAGTTCTAGGGAGACTTATCTAACTGGTGCAAACATTAGCTCGTGACCCCTTGAAAAATAGATGTCCGTCACAAGCTGAGTAAAAGCATCTGGTGGTAGTTAGATTAAAATACAGAAAAACCTCAGCCTGGGGACGTAATTTTTAGCTTACTCTTGCAGCTGCCTGACGATTTTGCTGTGCTTAGGTGAGACGTCTTGTAGTGAAGGGGTTAAGGAAAACGCGGTAAATTTTTAGAAGTAACCAACGTTTTTCTAAACGAAAATTTGTTTGTGTTCCAATGCAAAATAGGGTGTTTTAATTAATTCTGACCTTCATTTTGGGGGGAAAATCCCTCCTTTGGAAATCTGAGTAAGAATTCCGAAAGTGGGTTTATCCGCCCAAATCAAGATCGAGATTAATTAAAAACACACTATTTTGCATTATACTAACCTAACCTAACCCAACCAAACCTAATCCAACCTAACTAACCTAACCTAACCTAACCCAACCTAACCTAACCTAACTAACCTACAGTAACCTAACCCAACCCAACCCAACCCAACCTAACCCAACCCAACCTAACCTAACCCAACCCAACCCAAACTAATCTAACCTAATCCAACACAACCTAACCTAACCTGACCTGACCTACCTTTAAGGGTGTAGAATTGTTCCTTTATAAACGGAAACGGTGAATTAGCACTGGATCTTCCCCTTACTCTTCCGACTTTTCCTCCACCGGCCGCAGTACCACTGATGTCTACCTTCCCGATCTTTGCAGGGCAAATTACACTCTTTACACTGTACTTCACTTGGCAATTTTTTCTTAGTAGTTCAATAGATGCTTCGTTATTACTGTGGTAGTCCCTGATAATCTGCCAGTAATCCTTGCTACAACCGATACAAGCTTGGAAATTAACAACACATTCTTCACCACCGGAGGCCATGACTGACTGACTTTCAAAACTTGGGCGTCCCTGCGTCACCCACAAATACTTTAAGGTGATTGGCTGGTTTTACTTAAGGGACTGGCTGGTTTCAAAAGTCCCTGTTGCTCGGGAAAGCCTGATTGGCTATTTTTAAAACTCACATACATACGAAAGTACCAGCCGAGTACACTCGAGTCCAGCCGACATAGACCGAGTACACACGTCTACACCAGCCAATATGGCGCAACATTCATCCGCTACTAGGCGTTAGCCTAACCTGTCACTACATGACTACCCTTACAAAATTCGCTCCCCCAACTCAAAGTAGGCTTAAAAGGTAGTCTTAGGTAGAATAGTTCAGGGACGTAATATAATGAAAATCGGTAACGTTGGTTACTTCTAAAGTAATACCGAAAACGCTACCGACTGCCTCCAGATCGGGAAGTTTGTCCAGGAGTGAATAAAATCGTCTGGAGATGGCAATAAGAAATGGCATCGAACTGACGGAATTATTAATGTTGTTGCTACTGTTGTTGTTATTGTTGTTGTTGCTGGACCTGAACTCAGTGGACAGCAGGAAACCGGCCGCTTCAACGGAGTGCTCCCAGATTTTTTTTTTTTTTAAGGATATATTGAAGGGCTGTCTGTGTTATGATCGTGAGCTGCATGAGATGAGCAGGTGAATTAAGATCCTTTATAAATACGGGTCGAGGACAGGTGTGAGGGTGGATGGTGTTATTGTCCTTTATTAGTGTGTAAATTAGTGCTCCTCGGGGACGTCCGTGAGCAGCCACACAAAGAGAGGGGGTTGTATTACAGCGACAAAGGGCGTTAATTTACTACTGCTTATGGAGTCACTGAATATATGTCCAATTTAATCCGTCACCATATATATACACTTGGCATAGGTCCTCTAGGGTGTTTGCGCCACCCTGACAAAGACCCGCACTCCCTTTTCAGCTTAGTTGATGGCCAAGTGTAGTCAGAATGGACGGAAAATTTGACTAGTGACCAAGGATACTCGTTCTTCGAATTTCATACAACCCCAACTATAGTCTTCATAGATCTTAGTGGTTATCTGGCCTAACAATCCTTATGCAGTCCATAGGAATAAATATATTCCAATTAATTCAAAACATGTACAGAATTACTATACTTTCATCACTCTAACCTTGCCTAAAAATGCCATCCTCCATCTTGAAAGCTGAGCCGTGGCAAAAGATTAATACCAGAATATGATGCTAGCTTTGCAGCTGTGCTATAGAAAGGATGTAGAGCCGTAGTAGTATCTTTTTCCCAGAATGAGCTATGTGAAATAAGCTACACTCAAGGATGGAAATCTGGATCAAGTTATGGTAAAAGATCTACAGACAGATGCGAGACCACGTTGCGCTAGGTCAAAGTTTGTGAAACCTAACTAGAATGAAGCCCCTAGGGTGTCAAAATCCTTTGTGTGTGACTGGCTAACCGGACCATTTCTAGAGCGGCTCCCACATATAAAATTCTCCCATATACTCTAATTCCCAGTGAACCTTACAGCACAAGGGAGAAGCCTGTGTCGCTGGTGTTCCTCTCTCTGCCACGTCTCGCTTAGAGCCTATTTATGTAATACCTATAAATTCTAATTATCCTTTGCGACCCCTGCCAACGAGAGGGATGGTGGCCGTGTGAGGTTTGGGACAGCAAGAGTGGAAATTCTGATATGATAACGTGAAGGCATAAATTTTCTTCACTGATATGAAGACTGAAGATCAAGAAAAAGAGTCTGATAGCAAGAAAGAGTGATGGATATGAGCTTCTGTCACCGGCGAAACTAGCAGAGCAAGGAAGGAAATTTTGATAACATGATAATAATACAGTTTAAAAATTTTCATTATGAAAGAACACTATCATAAAATTTATTAATATTTAAATAATGGAGGCTGACATGTACTATGCGGACACTATTATCAATCCACCTCAGCACCATAAATAACGGGAGAGTGAACAATAACTTTTGAAACCTAGTAATGCAGTCTTCGAACCACAGCAAAATTTCTCAAGACAATGTGTAGAGTTTCATAACAGTTCTTCTTAAAAGTGGAGCGATATTCAAGACCTCAACTGTACATTATCTCTAATGAAGGACAATTAAACTCGGCTCTGGGAAGTCTTTCAAAATTACGAATCGCCCCAAAACTCATCACTGTGGCAAATCACCTTGAGATATAGTTTTATCATGCAAATATCAGTAAAGTTACTAGAGAACAGAACACATAGGGACACTTCTCTGGGGAAAATGTGAAAGTGTGAATTTTGCATCTGTATGAATTAAAGTACGATTATCTTTGCATCAGTATGTAGCTTAGTGTGTTAGTCTTTGCATTAGAATAGTGTGTGTGCATCAGTATTAAGTGTGAATATAGGCTATTTGCATCACTATGAAGTTGTGTGATTAAACTTTGCATCAATAAGAAGTTCAGTGTAATTAACCTCTTCACTATGAAACAAAGGGTGATTACTCTTTGCATCAGTATGAAATTAAGTGTGATTCTCTTTACATCAAACTCTTCTGTCAAACATTCCTCCCTTTCCAGCAGCAATGAGTCTCCCATGAGAGGAAACACATTATTCATTCCGGAAGTTGGGCTTTGAAAGAAAAATTAACTTAAAGTTTGACGTTAATGCAGAAACCTCTCCACGCCTTTGGTCGCTCGTACCCTTATTAAAAAGCTTTTGAATAGCTAATCCTCGCTCACTAGCACCGACCAGAAACTTTACTTTAATTTACCACGTACAATACATTTGGCAAAATGATATATCTGAACAGTCTGTCTTACAATACGACACGACACACGAAAAATTCTAAACATTACTCTTTAGGGTCATAATTAAGGTAAAATAAATATGATATGCTTCCCCAAAACTCCACGACGATCCTTTAACACAGAGCAAAACAGATATGAATGCGATCTCGAGTCTATGTGTGTGTTTATTTTGTATTTCACCTGGGTCTTGCAATTGGAATTAATTTACAACCACAAGAGTTTGAGCGCCTTTCTAAAATTCAACCAGCAAACTTTTACCAGAGAGACAGAAGAAACACAGATGAACTTTTGATTTTTACCTCATTCATTTCATTTATCTGTAACCCATGGAATAAGTATACAACCGCAAAGACTAGCAAAAACACCTCTGGAAAGTTGCACCACCAACTTTTAACACACAGGAGAGGAAATGTAGCAAGGATGGCGGCTCTAAGATGCGAGGGAAACTATGCTGCCTGTGTGTATTTTGTGTTTGACTTAGGTCTTGCAATCAGAAGTAATTTAGAAACACAAGGCCTGTCAAAAGCACCTCTGTAAAGTTCCACCACCAACACTGAACACAAAGCAAGGCAAACGCAGCAAGGGCGGCAGCTGTAAGATACGATGCGTATCTGCCGAGTGTGCCTGGGCGTGATGAAAAAAGTTATGAGGGCTTAGCACTATCCCCCTCCAAGAATCGCTGAGTGTTCTGTTTGCGAATTCCGAGACACAGAATCAGCATTACCACCGACCCCGGAATTTTGTTGTTGCTGTTGTTGTTGCGAATTCCGGTGATACAGAGCCAACGTTACGACCCGTGAAGTTTTGTTGTTGCTGCTGTTGTTGTTTTTGTTGTTATGAATTCCAGGATAGAGAATTAAGGTTACTACCGTCCCTAGAGTTTTATATTACTGTTGCTGTATTGTTGCTATTTTTGTTGTTGTTGTTGTTGCTGTTCTTGTTGTGGCCTCAGGATTATTTGAACTTGAACTCGGTGGACTGCAGGCTTAAGGTACTCTTCTGCAATCCACCATCCTTCTCTCAGGGGATAGGCAGGGAGCTGAAAAACACTGTATAACCCAGCAATGGAACTACCTGGCTATATCGGTGTCATAAAGGCGTCCCCTCCCCCAGCACCGGAGTTTTGTGGGATCCAAGCGGCGTGGCTCCTAAGTTGAACGAGACTCTGGCCTTAGTTCTACAATGTGGCGAAAGTTTGTGAAAGCCGCATTGGAGTGTGTGTGTGTGTGTGTGTGTGTGTGTGTGTGTGTGTGTGTGTGTGTGTGTGTGTGTGTGTGTGTGTGTGTGTGTGTGTGTGTGTGTGTGTGTGTGTGTGTGTGTGTGTGTGTGTGTGTGTGTGTGTGTGTGTGTGTGCGCGCGCGCGCGCGAAATGGAGACCAAGCCATGCATGAGGAAGGAAGGAAGGGCGAGAAGGGGGAGGAGGGCAGGCGGCCAGGCGTGAAAGGCGGTGTGGGTGGAGGTACAATAAAAGATTTTTTTTTATTCCAGTTCCGTCTGAAGAAAATTTACAACTGGCGAAACGCAATGAAAACCTTATCTCTTCTCGTACGTGTTTCAGATGGTTCGACTTTTTCGCTAATACATTCGTCAAACCTTCGAAAGAAATTTGTCTCTCTGTACAGTGTGGGATGAAAGTTGGGTTTCTGTTCCACTACGCGGCCATATTTCTTCTCACCTTAACTTGGCGGAGGCTTTCGTCCTTTTGAGGCTTAGTTTCTGTACCTCAATGACAGAATAAGAAATTGCTGTGACTATGCATCCTTTCTATAACCCCCTTTCGGGATTAGCGTCCTATTCTATTGTCAGCATTCAAGATGAAGACATGGCAATTTCAGGCCTATTTTAAATGCGCAGAATAATACTGAACAGAAGTAAGTATACTGGATTCACTGTCCACTTATTTCAGCTACTGTCTTGGACTCCTGGGTACAGAATGCTCGTACACAGCCTTGAAACGAGAGAAAAATATAATGAACTATGTGGCAATTTCACTCTTAGGCCATGTCCGTCACTTTCATCCTAATGAATCATAACACAGGGAATCATTTATTTACAATTCTTAGCGGCGACACTACAAATCAAATTACAGAATATGCTGAGTGCTGAATACTGAGAATAGATGAGAGAACACAAAGGCTTAGGGCTGGCAGGGATACAACAACGAGAGGGACTAAAGTGTAAATCGGTAATATCTATTAATGTTGAAGAGCACGGGGCAGGAAGCACAATGGTAGAGGGGGAGAAATGGAGATTGATGAGTGATACGCCTGAAAATATAAACAGTGCTATCCATATACGTTTATTTAAAACGGACAGGCAAATTTGAAGCAGAGATTTATTGGAGATATTTGTCCGCTTTGAAAAAACAATGGTAGACAGTGACAAGTATTATGTTTTTTTCCCTGTATTGCATAAGAACATTTCTGGAACTAAAGGTGGTATTTTCCAATCTTAAACTGCAAAGTGGAAAGCAAATCCGTAATTACTGAAACTCATTAATGGAACGCCTGAGGTCATTACGTATGGTCAGCCTGCATCCCATATTACCGAAAGCAGTCAGCAATCGTATGGGGAAGGCGAAATACATATCATAATCTTCCCGTACTATACAGCATTTCGATCAGCGAGCTTCTTCAGATGCCAAAAGAAGCTCGCTGGGTGAAATACTGTACTTTCATTAATAAAATTCCCAGTCCTCTAATGTTGTTTCTATAAGACAATTCAGTGTTCACTTATCATTACATACTCCTTTAATACTATGCCTTTTTTTTTTTAATAAAGTAGTCTCCTGGCACCTCACCCCGACATCATTCAAACTTGTTTCATGGTGAAAAGACTGAAGAAACTATAACTCAGTCTTTAATTTGTTGTCTCCCAAAGGCACAATACAATTGTCAGCAAGAACAGGAAAGAAGGTGTCACCGTACTGAAGAATTTATTTACAAAAGCTAAATTAAAAACAAAAGCCTTGGTCCTGATAGAACTAGTCACAAATGAAAGACTCGAATGCTATAAAATATCTCATTAGGTCAGAATTAACAAGGCAATTAAGGGACGTATAAGGAAGCATAATTAGGTATTCAGCTCAGCGATGCCAGAGTAACAGGGTGTGGGTAGGGTGAGATAACAGGGTGTGGGAAGAGACAGGAAATTAAAACACAGACCCGGTATAGGAGGAGAATATACAGACGTGCTGGACTGTGGGATTAAAAGGGAGCGAAAGGAAATGGAAAATAACCAATCCTGTGTAAGCAAAAGGGACTTTTTTTTTTCTTTCAACTCGTTTTGGGCAAGAATATACATTCTTCTGGCGTATTTTGGTGACTTTTGTTTAAATCCAACCAAACTCCATTTCCACGGGAAAAGAAAAATTAAGGATATAATGACAGGCTCCCAAAAGAACGATTTAAAAACAACAACCTTCGCAATCGAATCTACACTAGGCATCTTTAAGACCCAACCATGGTGTCTTTCTTACCTAACTTTCACCTATTTCGGGCATAACCTAAGGATCCTTCTGAAGAGAGGGAAATTGAAAACTCATCCTAAACCAAACCTAACCATTCAAACCTAACAGTGTATGCCGCATCCTCAGTCCTAACAGCATTGGACCTAGCCTTGTCATCTTTCTAACCTAACCGTGACATCATTCAGATCCAGACTTGGTATATTATTGTCTTCAAATCCTCCACACAATAAGGTATTCTCCAAAACGAGTGACCAACAATAAAACAAATCATAATCATTAACACGATTCCTAAAAAAAGCGCTATTGTCTGGCTGCTAAATCTGATAATACGTGAAGCCTTTTAAACGCACTGGACGCTGAATTTTCCGGCAAGTATTTTTATTGTCAGTTTAGGACGTGAATAACTAAGGGTTCGTAAAAACACAGGCTTAAATATGTTGTTGTTTGTGTCTGGTAGCCGGATTGTAGGATTTTTTATTTTTCTTTCGTTATCGTCGTCGTACGATAAAATTCTTTTTAATTTATTCGTGTTGCTTACAGACGATTTTTTCCTTCTAGCTTAGGGGACACGTCTGGCAGTAGAGAAGGTTAATGCTGGCTACACCTTACCCACAGGACAGATCCCCCTTCTTCCCCTTTCCCCACACCGACAGCCCTAGCCTTCTCTTTCCATCCCACCTCTTTCACCTTCTCCTGCCTGCGTCATCTCTCATACCCTAATACAAATGCTTTGTCTTCATATATATCTCTTATAGCCCCATTCATATCCCCTGCACTCCGCAACCCACACCCATCTTCCTTGTCTTCCCTTTTCGATACCTATCTTTTATACCCTTCTCTGGCAATCTTCACCAATCACCCAATTTCTCTTACCAGTTCTTCTACTCTCGTAAGGATCCATATTCCCTCCTTTCCCCTTCCGTTCCTCCCTCCCCTTTCCATTTTAATTCTTTTAACCTCTCCTACAATCTCCACCCCTAACTCCCTCCCCTTCCCACCCCATCTCGTCTATACCACAGTACTTTTCCAACCCCCCCACAAAAATCATTCTACCAAATATCCACTATGTCCTACCCCATCTTTTTTTTTTTTTACCTCTCTCCCACAGTATCCAATCATGTCCCCTCTCTTTTCTACTTCATCTCTTCTATCTCACAATAATTTTTTCAGCCCTACCAGAAGCACCAGTCTATCCCAGCGCCAACATGCCTTTCCGATCTGTAACATCCTTTTAACCCCCCTCTCACAATCTCAACCTCTCCATTAATTTCCATATCTGCCTCTTCTGTCTTGCATTATTTTAATTTTTCAATCCCCACATAAACACCAGCCTATCAAAATTCCTCAGCTCTGTTTACCTCTCTCCTAAATTTCCACTCCTCTCTTCAATTTCTGTATCTGTCTCTTCAGCATCACAATAATTTTTTCAACCCTTCCACAAAAACCATTCTATCCCAGCTCCACTGCCGCTGCTGACCGCATACATCAGCTGAATCAATCATCCTGACACGGCGCTCGCTTGTTTTTGTCCTCAAACACAGACAATGGCCCCACAACACATTCCAGTCCACGGCAAAAACAAAGACTCGTTTTTCTTTCTGTTTTTGTGCGGCGGGTATCATACGAAGCCCACTTTTCTCCTCATACCCGATGCTCTCCTTTCTCCGTTATGGCTTCCCTACTGACCTCCTGAAACCACTGGCATCCTATTTTTATTTTATTGTTATTTTCACATGATTTCATCCCCACGACACTTCCCAAACAAATGAAACTAGCTCTCCCCCCCCTTTTCTTTTGTGGGGGCGAATTTTACTCCACAAAGGAAAATCCTATCGTGATAAAGGGACTGTTAGAAGCTATACCTAACTCCCACACTCGCGAAGTCCCTGCTATTGTAAATATAACACTTGCACACACACACACACACACACACACACACACACACACACACACACACACACACAAAGTGGAGTAGTTAACAGAATGCAAGATTTTATCCCAGCTGCAGTGTGCCACAGTTGTTGATCCAAATGGAATTGTGTCAATGTAGTTTTATCCCACAGTCGCACAGGCAGGGGGAGGGGAGAAAAGATGAAAGTGATTGCAAGAAATGAAAAAATAGTGGTAGTAGCAGCAGCAGCAGCAGCAGCAGCAGCAGTAGTAGTAGTAGTAGTAGTAGTAGTAGCAGTAATAATAATAATAATAATAATAATAATAATATCCTTTACCACACACTATATTACCATCTTCTTATGGGGACATTTAAGAAGAGCTTTGGCTGATATGCAAGGCGATTTTTTTTCTACCTACTTTCAGGGTTCAGTGATTTATTTAGTACTGGTAATAACATATTTCTTTATTGTTTTTAAATGTATGAATAAAGGATGATGAAATTCAGTGCTAATCAAAAGCATTAATTCACCTATTTTTACTGTATTTAGCATATTCATAACTGCCTACACATTAACAGCCTGCACTCAGATTCTTATCGTTTTAATTCATGGTAAAATACAGAATTCAAAAAAAGGGTCTCATCCAATATTATATAAAACATCACAAATCTGTTGAACAAATAATATTAAATCCGGACTGAGTTAATAAAATTCCAGAACAATTCGTGTATTTCTCTGTATTTTTGTACCTGTTTTGCCTGATAACCTGAAGCGCTCTCGGCATGGAAATAAAGCTGACAGACTGGAAATAAAGCTGGTAGACTGGAAATAAAGCTGGTAGACTGGAAATAAAGCTGATAGACTAGAAATAAAGCTGATAGACTGGAAATAAAGCTGATACACTGATACAGTCCCACACTTTCTCTTCCCTCACAAAGTTCCATCACAGGCAGTCAGCAAATGTCAGCCTACCTTCCCCGACCCAGTATTAAAAATTTTTTCCGGGAGATGAATAAGGCTTAGAATTAGTACCTATCGATTGCCAGAGTCATAAGGTCTAATACGAAATTCTTGCTAAATCCCGGTTTTCCCTCAACACGCTGCTTGCCACAGCTGATGTTACGGGCAAGTCCCTAATTTTATTGTTGAGTGAAGATGGACAAGGGCTAGCGCGCGCACACACACACACACACACACACACACACACACACACACACACACACACACACAAACACAGTCTCTCTCTCTCTCTCTCTGAAGGAGCCAGTTCTGCATTAGTCAGCGAGTCCAACGCGTAACTGAAAGAGCCCGAGTTGGATCTTCAAGCCGGCCAGACTCTTGAACAAAACCTGCTTCCCCCTCGTCCCAATTTCCCCAGCAGTAAGATTAGGGACCTGGATATAAATTCAACTGTTGCGTATCGTATTCTAGGCGAAGATTAGGCCTTAGAAGTTAATTACCCACGTTAATGCCCTTCGTGTACCCAGCCATTAATCTATCTTTTTCTTCTTCTCACAAAGAAAACGAGAACGATGGCCTTTTGCTCTGTGAAAGGGGATACTATTTTTCCAGTGGCATTCAGACTCCGGTTAATTTTTCTCTGTGTGATTCTCCGTCCATTAACCCCTACCCAACGGAACAGCCTCTCTCTCTCTCTCTCTCTTGCTATCTCCAGACGATTTTTCGCAGTTTAAGAGAGACTTTTCGAACTGGGGAGGGGGGGTAAAATAGTCTTCGTTAAATACTAAACACACACACACACACACACGCACACACACACACACACACACAGGATGAATGTATGGGTCATGAAGTAGACCAAATAAAGATGTCACAGAATAGAAAGGGTCAACCTCTTCATTCCCACGATGTAGTTTTCAAGTTCCTCTCACTATCTCCAAACGATACTTCATTTTGGAGACTGATGATGTACTTTTCTTCCTATCTCCAAGCTACTTTAACTTTGGAGTGACTTTTTCGAGCTAGGGGTTCAACATTGCATTATTTAACCCTTGAACTTTAAGAGATCCCTCGTGAATTAAAAAATGTGGAAATAGCAATAATAATAAACTAGGAAAAACGCCACCGGAATGAAGGGGTTAATTTTTCCTTGGTGCTGACCTTAGTGGAAAGTTTTTACCCCTGAGTCAAAAAGGATAATCGTAATCTGAGGAAAGGCATCTGTCGGTGTTTAAACTTAGATTAATATGTTGTTTTGTTTCCTGTCATCTCATATTTCCATCATGTTACTTTTTCTCTTCCCGTTCTCAGCTGTCCGTTCACCTCACCTGCCATTTCAGTTCGGCCATTATTGTTCGTTTTCTTTATTTTTATCTGATCCTGGCTTATTTTTTGTTCTGGTTTATCTTACATCTCGTTAGAACATTTTTCATGCTGTTCAGAGCATTGTATTACCTGTGTGTGTGTGTGTGTGTGTGTGTGTGTGTGTGTGTGTGTGTGTGTGTGTGTGTGTGTGTGTGTGTGTGTGTGTGTGTGTGTGTGTGTGTGTGTGTGTGTGCGAGCGCTTGCACAATCTCCCCCTTTGTATACTTGCATTTTTCTCTCATTTATACTCTTTCTCCTTTTACTTTCCCTCTCTCGTCTTCCTTTTGCACACAGACAGCCTCTCTCTTCCCCCTCGCCGGTTCCTCGAAATTACATTAACCTTTCATGAACCGGACAATTCTATACTCTATTCCAGCTAGCGCCAGACGATTTCATTCGACTAAGAGAGAGAGAGAGAGAGAGAGAGAGAGAGAGAGTCACAGGAACCTTATAGTTAATATCATCACCACTACTCTTTTCATAATCAGAAAAACCTAAACAATATCACCTTCAATCTTCCAATGATCAGGAAAACCCCAGCACTGAATTCCAGCTAGCGCCAGACGATTTCCCTGGCTGAGAGTGAGTTATAGCCGGCTGAGAGAGGATTACCAACGCACACACTGTCTTCAGAGTGTAATAAAGTCAAGGCATATGTGTAGCTTTGGACACAAACACAAATTGCTAGAAAATAGGCTATAAACCACTGAATAACTCTGAATCTAAATAACTTATGACATACTGCTTTCATTTCGGCACCCAAATACCTGATACTAGCACACAGACACCTAATACCAGCACAAAGGCACACAAATACTTGATACTGGCACATAGAGACCTGATGCCGGCAAAAAGATACACAGATACCTGATACCGGCACACAGGCACCCACATACCTGATACTAGGACCCAGATACTTGATACCGGCACAAAGACCCAGACACCTGAAGCTAACACCCAGATACCGTATACAGACATCCAGACACCTGATACTGGCATACAGGGGCGTTGATACGGAGGTTAGTGCCACACCCTCAAAAACAAAAAATGGTTGCACTAAAAAAAAAATGGCTGCATGATGGGGTTTATATATAGCTCACACGCAGGGATGGTATTAAAACCTATAACTTGCCTCTCTCATAAATACAATAAATGGAGGGTTCAAAAATCATGTGTCATCCCCATAAACACGATAAATGAAGTGCTAAAAACTACAATTTGCCCCTCTCATAAATACGATAAATGGAGTGTTACAGCCCTCGTTAAATTTTTATGGGGTGATGGATGGACACTACACTTGTTACAGAATATAACTTATTATCCTATACATCATCTCGAAATCCATATATTAGTGACTAGTGTGAATATCGGGCATATCTGGGGTCTCTTTCATTCACCTCCAAACTTCAGTCTAAAGAAGGGATCATGTAAATCTGGCCACTATTTTTGTTGCTGTTGCAGATCCACGTTCATCTGACATACAAACCCAGTGGACTACAGGCTGAAGTTGTCCTCCTCCTACAGTTTACCATCCTTCGTTTGGGAATAGTGGAGCCACCCAGTTAAATCGGTGCTACCACGTGAAGGCGCCCCTCTCCAGCACTTCACTTTGGCATGAAGCGACAATCAGGTGTTCCCTCAAGTGTTTCAGTACAGACTAAATCCCATTAATATCTCCCCTTGGTCCGGGATTCGAACTCTTGGTTTTAGGATTAACAGCTCAATATTATGGCCACACGACAACCGACAGAGAGAGAGAGAGAGAGAGAGAGAGAGAGTGTGTGTGTGTGTGTGTGTGTGTGTGTGTGTGTGTGTGTGTGTGTGTGTGTGTGTGTGTGTGTGTGTGTGTCACAGGTGCCTGTGTTGATACCATTACCATTAATCCTTTCATGGTTGGGGAAACTTTAGTGTTCTTTTCCTCCAAGCATAAAATAACTTCCTTCAGCTGAGAGTGAATTATACGAGGTTTTCACACACACACACACACACACACACACACACATAGTAGGTTACAGCACTTACAGCAGCTGTTTTTATCTCTCAAGGCAATAATACAATATCCATTACAATAATTACGACATCATCATCATCATCATCTTCATCACTATCTTTCCCTCTCAGTACCGCACATATACTGGAGGGGAAGTAACTACAAAGACGAACATGACAGAATACGAAGTACATCAATATAGTGCTAAGAAATAATAGCCACACAATTTAAAAAATATTAAAAACATAAAATAGTACACGAACGTCTACTTTACTTTCTCTAAGGGATCATGAAGTTAGGAATCAACTTTTTATTAAATAAAGTTTTGGCTTAATTTTAGTTTATGACGAGAACAAAGTTTTTTCTTTATGCAGATGGGGACGATTTATTAAATTTCGAGCAGCCGGATTTGTTCGTTATTGCAGCTGACACGTACGATAAAATGCGAGATTAAATTTTTCTATCAATATGGATTAGAATGTAAAAAGCTTGTTATGGATATTCACTTTTTTCACTAGTCTCTCTGATTCTGACTCAATACAGCTCTTTCATTCTTCACGTCAGTCATTTCATAGTTTTTTTAATTGCTTTATTCGCACAGACAACACATTCCTCTCCCCAGCACTTGTATTCCGAGCAGCCTAGCACCCCCTACAAAACAGGCATGAGAAGGAGAGGGGGTAAGCAGAGAGAGGAAATAGTGCACCACGAGTTTCCTTTCTCCTCTCGTTCATATTCCTAGATCAAACAGCCTCATCTTTAGATCTCTAATATGTCTGAAATTGATAAATATGATAATTACCTTTAACTCCTATCTTACAGTCTTTCATACAACCTCTCATCCCACCATCATCATCCTTTTCTCACAGTCGACACTTGGCTCTAAGAAGCACTAATCTTAATCAACATGTTTTAAGTCACCTGAGGCCCAGATCACTTAAAATACTGTATACATCTTCTCTAACTTCACCCAGAGGCTGGTGCGTCTTCTTTCTTCCTGAGGCTCTCTTGTTTTTCTCTTCCCTTGCTTCCTTCTCTGCTTCGCATTGCCCCTGGGTGTGCTAAACCCTCCTCCCGTTTCCTGTGTCACTCTGTTTCCCTTCTGTCTTTTTCTGTGTGCCTGAACCTAACGTAATATCTGTCTATCTCCATCCATTTACTAACAGGTAATTCCTTTATATTCATTTTTGGTCCCCTGTGCCTCTCTCACTCCATCTGATTCCATTTTTGTCTCCCTCTTTCACTCCGTCCTTCCAGATCCACGCCCTTCAAGTAATACTTGTCTATGTTCATCCATTTATCACTCAGTTTTTCTTTCCTGACTGTAATTTATCACGCCGTTGTATAAGTGAAATAAATTTTCCTCCCTTCCCCCGTCACCTATATCATCTCTTTCCATTTTATCTCCCTTTGGCTGCCATTGCCTTAGGTAATATCTGTCTGATTTTCCATTTCATTTTTATCTCTTCCCTCCTCCTTGCTTTTAAAACTTCAGGGTATCAGCCGGGACTTCTTCAGATTTTTTATCATAGCTAGTCACCTTTCTCCTAGCTAGTCACTCTTCCTTAGCCCTAGTCATAACTCATCATTCTAGGATATATTTCCCTATTCTTACCTAGTCAGTCGTTCTAATCTATAGCTAGTCACTCATCTTTATTCCTAGCGAGTCACTCTTTACTTCTCGTCAGTCACTCATCCTAGTTAGTCACTTTCTTATTTCTAGTCAGTTACTCATCCTAGCTACCCACTCTTCCTTATTTCTAGTCAGTTACTCATTCTAGCTAGTCACTTTCTTATTTCTAGTCAGTCACTCATCCTCGCTAGTCACTTTCGTATATCTAGTCAGTCACTCATCTTCGCTAGTCACTCTTCCTAATTCCTAGTCGTATTCATCATTCCTCGAAACCATCTTTTCTTTCCTGCCCATATATATATCTTTATTTGCAGCAAAAAAAGAAACAGCACTTTCTCTAAGTGACTTTCCATCTCAATTTGCAATCACTCAGCCTGCACATCTGTCTCACAAACACGTCACGTCTCTCTCTCTCTCTCTCTCTCTCTCTAAACCCCCCACATCTCCCCATCCCCATAGCAACCACACGTAAACAAGATGTGGGTATCATAATAACTATACACTCGCGACTGCTGTATTGGACTGCAAAAAGAGGCCATCAGAATTAATCACACGTAAAATTGTATAATGGACCCGATTGTAACGCCTCCCTATTAACTCAATTATGCAAACGGCTTTATCCTATCATGATATGTATAGGTATTATTCATGATCTCTCTCTCTCTCTCTCTCTCTCATAACAACAGTGAACAATCATGCATGCTTCCTGCTCAACTAAAACTCCCTCACTAATCCTACTCCAGGTGACATATTGAAAGAAACTGGCCACTAATTAGGCTACATACAGGTGAGAGAGAGTTCAGGTAGGTTATTTAAGACAGTTTGGCCTTGAGCATGTGTCGTTAACTTTACTGATGTGTAATGTACTCAGTTCCCCGTCTCCCCCTTTCCTATCACTTTCCCATGCGTGGTGCTTCGAAATCCCATATGGGGTAAAAGAAAGACATCATCATCATCATCATCATTATCACCAACAACATCCTCCTCTTCCTCCTCCTCATCATCATCATCATAATCAATCATATCATCATCATCATCAATCATCATCATCATCATCCTAGGTAAGTCCACATGCAGGATAATAAAGAAGGTATACAAAGGAAAACATACGAGTACAGGAACATACCTATTGTTTCTGTTTAGGATGATGGTAAGACACTGGGGCTATGAGATGCAGACCTGTTCACTGTTACCTGTTCCCTGTTCTCACTTGTCCTTCTACCTGCAGACAAGGAAAAGTGACACGACGTTACTTCCTGTTCACAATAATTAACCCCTTCGAGTCTGCTAAGTTTAGATGTATTACTTTTGTCACTACCAAACATTTTCTTCTGCTATGTAAGTGCCCTAGTGTTGGAGAAATTTGTAAAGGCTTTATCTAACCACCGTAGTTAAAAAATGGTCTCTGCGCTGAAATAAATCGCCTGGACATAAGAAGATAAAGTAATGCCGCTATACATGACAGATTAATAATACCGGCATTTTTAAAGAATGGGTTATTTGTGAGGTGGGGCAAGGAGCTTGAAGGCTTGAATGATGCGTGTATGGCAAAATTCTCTGGACTGGTTTTGTGAGAGATCTAAATTTATGCTTTTTTTTATTTTTTTTATCCCACCTCATCCCATCTTCAGGTGGGAATATGGGTTGTGTAGATAACGATGATGAAGACATTTTTCACGCTGATCCAAAGTAGACGGCAATGTTACTATACAAAATGAGATGATTACAACCTAGTTTTTCCGTCACATATATTACAGAACCTGTTTACACATAAGCCAACAGAAAAAGCAACACATATGCACTAAACCAGCCTCTCTCCAAATAAAAAAAAGATAATTCACAACACCATTACGCCAGAGGAAAAATGAGCAATATATTCCATTAACCGGAGAAAAAGTGTGGAGTAATTTTCAGTATGTTAGCATGGCAAATTTAATAATCCCACATGGGGTGAGAGGAAATGGCTAGCCTTAGAAATTTATATCATGGGCTCTGAAAGAAAAAAGGGTAGCGGTGATGTGCTGACTGTTGTTTATATTGCGATATTATTATTATTAATATTATTATTTCTTTTTTCACGATTTTTACTACCTCTACTGCTACAACAACAACAACTACTACTACTACTACTACGACGACGACGATGACGACGACTACGACTACTACTATTACTACTACTACTACTACTGCTACTACACTGCTGCTACTACCAACTACTACTACTACTACTACTACCACTAGAATAATAGTAATAATAATAATAATTATTATTATTATTATCAAATTTTTAATTATTATATCGTTAAAACCATCTACTACGTTGGGTGGCTGCCACATAGCGCAATAATTGGATATTTGGTGGTTTAAATGGTTACGATGCTTAGTAGGACGTTGACCATAAGGGTCTACATCCAAAGAATATTCCAGGTTTTCAAAAAATATCTTGTTTTTTCTCTAATATGGCCTAAAATTAGGATCTCTCCATCTCCAATACCAAGCTGTAACAATACGTTAAATCTAGAATAAGATGTCAGTCACGAAGAAGTGCATAAAGAGGATGTAGAGCAGCAGCATTATCTTATTTTTCCACTGATCTACGTGAAAAGCCACAAATGGAAGAAAATCTGGGTCAAGTTAAGGTGGGAGAATTAGAGCATGAGGTGGTAAAGTCAGGAGGCACAAGTGACACTGGTGAGAGCCCAGGCTAACAAGACAACTTTATCTAGTGGTGTGGTGTGGTGTGGTGTGGTGTGGAGGGATAGAGTGTGGAATGGTAAAGTCTGGTATGGTTTGGTGTAGATCAGTTTGTGTTATTGTGCAGAAGTGTAGTACGGTTTGGTACGATGTGGTGTGCTGAGATGTGATGTAGCCTGGTGTGGCGTGATGCGGTGAGATGTAGTGTGGTGCGCTGTGGTGCTGCACAGAATGAGGTGGTGTGGAGAAGTGTACTGGTGTGCTGTGGTGTGGCATAATTTGGTGTGGTGTGTGGTGTATTGTGGCATGGCAGCCAGGCATCACGTCCTTCCTCTTGTACACCAACTGCAATCTGTGTGTGTGTGTGTGTGTGTGTGTGTGTGTGTGTGTGTGTGTGTGTGTGTGTGTGTGACAGCCACTCTCCGCTATGTCACCACTGATGAATATGCCAAGTGCCAAAGGAGGGGAGAGGGGGGTGGAGGGGAGAGGCATGGGGGAGAAATAATTATGCGTCCTTCGCACATGACCACAGCAATATTACTTTCGGTCTTACATCATTTCAATCATGGAGGGAATATTAATTAGCAGAGGGAAGTGAGAAGGACAAGAGATGAGGTAGTAGGCGATCTTACCTGTATGTCCCTTAATGTGCTTGACTAGAATATAATGCTCTAATGCGTACGTCAACTCTCCCCGCAAATTTTCACTATACCCCTCCTGTTATATTCTAAAACCAAACAGATAATTCTAAAGACAGACAGGCAGGCACTGGAGACATTTTAACCACTCCATTATCACTGATCAAGGTAATGAAGACTAGGTTAATTGGAGGTGAAGGACATCTAATAGCTGTCAGGAGGGGAGAACTTTGGTCCAGTACAGTCATCATTCTCTTCCCTCTGGATTCCGAAATATGATAACTGTTTGACATAAATCGTTGTCTTTATTTATAATAATAATAATAAAATCCTTGTTGTATCATCTATTCTACTGCGTTCATCTAAAGTAGGTAGTAGCAACTGCAAAAACCCGAGTTCCATTCTCGCACCGGTCAGACTACAGGACGAATCTTGATTTCCCCTTGTCCCTGTTCACTCAGCAGGACAATTGGGGACCTGGATGTATACTTTTTATTTTTTTTATTTTTTTTTTGTCCGACTCTGGCCATCGACTTCACTGCCTGCTCCCAAGGCCCAATAGTCTTCCTGCATACCTTACACTTCCATATTGCATACATGCTAGGGCTGTTTAATACAGGAATGGTGCATTGGTACTGGCGGGGGTACTTTTACAACACGTCGGCAGGTCTTTTGGTAGATCAGTAAAATCTGCTTTTATTCAATGCAAATCCTTAAACTGTTCCCTGCCTCAGCGGGGATTCGAACCTGGATCCATTAGGACTGCAGGCCACCTCTCTACCGACTCAGCCACCGCCTCCAGGGGATGACTGTGACCCACGTCTCCTCGATATACAGTACACTAATTATAAGCCTTCTTTCACTGTCGCGTTCTCGAGGTCAGGTTTGCATATTTAACCACGGCATCTCGGGGAGGAAAAATACGAGAAAAATTGCGGACTACATACGTATCTGATTTCAAGCCTTTTATATTTTATGACAGCTTTAAATTGTTCTCGTGGAAAATATATATATACATACAGTAATTTGTACGAGCACTGGGATATTTCCGGCATTAAAGCTGTCATAATGGTTATATTGCTCTTTTGTTGGAAATATTTAAATGAATGAAATGTGGAAAAAGTTGAATTTTTTCCTCACAAATACAAGAATCATTTCTTGCCATAAAACTCTCTTGGCTAATAAATTTAAGGGAAAGGTTTATCTGCTTTATTCTGGCTAGCTCCAGACGATTTTGCTCATAATGAATAGGACAATGAGGGTTCCGTTTCACCCCTTCCTCTCGAGATCTCTCCTAAGCTGAATATCATCTTGTACAAGGAAAACCAAAACTGCATCTTTGTCACTATACATGTGTTCCTCGTCGTCGTCGTCGTCGTCGTCGTCGTCCTCCTCCTCCTCATCATCATCATCTTACCCTCTTTTCCTGCTTACATGGGGTGGGAGGGATCCAGAGAGAGGAACAAGATAGCACGACGGAGGTTTGGGAGAGTAAAACTAAAACAATGAGGAAATCAATACCTCCACGTGCCGGCCAAGTTATACACCCCTCTTCCCCCTCCCTTCCCCGCTCCCTCCAGGCTAATCACCTCCTTACACCTTCCTTCCTTCCTTCCTTCTTTCTTTACCTCGTCAAAGGACTAAAGATGTTAAAAATGGGTGAGGGGGCGCCGTGGGAACAAGTTTCAGTTCTTTTACCTTAACTTACCCTAGATATACTTTTGTCTTTTTGAAGCTTATTTCACTAACTCAGTGGCAGAATGAGACAATACTTCGGTTCTACATCCTTTTCATAGTATTTCTTCGTGACTTGCATCATATTCTAGTGTCAATCTATTGCTGCAGCTAAGTATGCAAGGTGGAGAGATGACAATTTTTGCCCAACTAATAGTAGTATTAGAAGTAGTAGTTGTTGTTGTTATAGCCCCAGGTTCATTTGTTACGTGAACCCAGTGGATTGCAGGCTGAAGTTTCCCTCCTCCTGCAATCCACAATCCTCCTTTTGGGGGATAAGGAAGTAGCTGAGCGACCTTTGTTCAACTGAGCAGAGGAGTAGCTCAGGTATATCTGTGCCACCACACGAAGGCGCCCCTCTCCTGCACCCAAGTTGGAGGAAAAAAAAGTTTAGTTGAAGTGGCAGGTCCCCATTTTTCTCCAGACCAAACTTATACACTCCTCTCAACGCCATTTTCACCTTACTTCGTCCATCGATCTTGCTGTATCAGGCGGGAGTAGGTGGAGTCTTGTTTTTGCCCTGGGTGATAAATAGTCCTCTGATGGAGAAAGAATTGAGTACCGAGCTGAAGGAGCGAGAAAAAAGTAGACCATGTACCGTGCAAACGACAAAAACAAAACAGAAGCATTGTTACTCTCTGTTTATTCACCTGTCCGTCCATCTTATTCATCTGCCTACCTGTCTGTCTATCTGTCTATGTGTATATCTTTTTTCTATCGATCATTCACTCATTCAATCAGTCAACCTATCTATCTATCTATCCATTTTTCTTTCTGTCTCTCAGTCTGATTATCGTATTGAAATGGATAAGTATTTACAGTATGTTGCCAAATGTACCTTGGCATCAACACTGCGACCGTTCATCCCATCATTAACTTCCCTATTACACTGCCACAACGTCCTGTCACCCTCATCACCAATACACATCCCTTTACACCACCATCATCATCATTTCTCCTTCTTGTCGCATTACACATAACCCCGTCAACACAGTCTCACATTCTTCTCACAGACTCCTCATTCTGCTCTTCCCATCACTGTCATCTCCCAAAATTACAGCGTCACACCGCCTTGCACCACCATGCCATCTCTATCACCATTGGACTTCCTTCTATCACCACCAGATCTCACATTCCTCTTGTTTTCCACACAGATCCACCCAATATTTTCTACTTCAGGGTTCTCGCTCACGTTCAGGAGAAAATAAAATAGCTAGTCAATTAAGGAGACGTATTTTTCACCTTGGGCTGAGAAATTCTTGAGTGGGAGGCGTGAAAAATTACACTCTATAAAATATTGTCCGATACATTAATCAGAAGGCAGTATTGGGTAGTGGAAATTCAGTATCTTAAACCCGTGATTTATATGGACTTTAAGATGACTACTTTATTTGCCATACTTATTATATTTTTAAGTATATATATCATCCTTTATTTTTACTCTTCTTGTGGCAATGTCCTCTGTTGTTACGCAGCCATGATTATCTTTAAATGTAATCAATCAAACAAGTAATCAATTTCTTCAGTAACCTTCGAATATCCAACTGATCGGACATACTCACGAGGCGTATAATATCGTCTTCATAATTTAGCCTAAAATTATCCTGAATACTGAGCTACAACAAAAGAGTAATAATAAAATGCAATGCTAGTAGCGAAGAAGTGGCAGCGAAAGATGTAAAAGCAAGGTACTATCTTCTTCTGGCACTTGGAGCTAAGTGAAATATACAAGGAAGAAAATCTGAGACAAGTTAATGTGACAGGAGTACAGAGTCAACATAGCTTGAATTCACTGTCTTGTTCTGCCTTTGAGCTACGTGAAATAAGCTATAAATCGACGAAAATCTAAACCAAGTTGAAGTGACAAGCGTATAGATTAATTCAGCTTGAATTCACATTATATGAAGCTTTCGATAAGTTGTGCCGTGAATTACATGAAATTTCTGATTCGGACTATGCTCAGTGAACTGGCCATCATATTCCAAGCACAATAATCCCATTTAATCCCGCATAATTTTGTTGACCTGGACAAACGCAAACATTGTTGTCTGTTTTCATAATTTTCCTACCCTTGTCATTCTACCCTTGTCATCCTGCGTTTGTCATCTTAATTTTGTCATTCAACACTTCTCATTTTTCTTGTCATACCATTTCTGACATCCTACTTCTGTCATCCTACTCTTGTTAGCCTATTTTTGCCATCTTTTTACTCTGGTTATCTTTTTCTTGCTATCTATCCATCCCACAATTTAGACTGGAGAGGATTTTGTGAATAACTTGAGTGTTCACATTAAGAGGAGGTTTCTAAGATGCATATTGAAGCCTCATCTTATCTGAAATGTTATATTATTACCAGTACCAGTAACACGGAATGTACTGAGTATTTATCTGAATGTTAAAAAAAAAAAAATTGAAAATGAAACAACACAGATTATATACACTGAAACTAGTTAGGGATATGGTTGTTCTGGATCTCATCTCAGGGATTTCCTTTTTCTATTCATTTATCAATCTATAGCCAGACGTCTTAATCCCATATGAGGAAGCCACAAGCAAATCGCCTCCATGTCGCCCTGTCCCCTACCATTTCGCTGCCCTCCCTCAAATTTACACCCCCTCTCTCATATACCTCTCCACTCCATCCCTCCATCTCATCCGCGGTCTCCCCTTCCCTCTCCCCCTTCCATCTCACTCACATACACTCCCCTAGCAGGTCTCTCACTCTCTCACTTTCCTTTTTCACATCTTATAATTTTCTCGTTACTTCAGTGTCCCTCTGCTCCCTAGGGATGTATCCTTCAAGGACGGGTGACGTACCATAATCTTTTTTAGGGGATCCCGTTACGAAAGTTAAACCAGGTTAGGAGAGTCCATGCACCTGGGGAGTTGACGGCAAGTAGGGCACGGAGGAAGGGAAGGGAAGAGGGTAAAGTAAGGGTAATGGAAGGGTGTTCATACCTTTTAGACCTGCCACTGAACTTTCTATCAATCTACATATTTACCTATCTATCTATCCACATACATATATTCATACTCGCATAAATACATAATTCCTCTTCTGTCTGTCTGTCTGTCTGTCTCCATCTACATACATACTACATGCATAATCCTCTCTCTCTCTCTCTCTCTCTCTCTCTCTCATCTGAAGGACTTGTCTCACCCGAGGCCAATCAAATCGCAAGGAGGAAGATACAAGGAATAAAAACTTGAAGCCTTTAAGGACTGGCAAGTGAGCGAGTGAGAAAGTGAATGAAAGAAAGAGAGTGAGTGGGTGAGGAAGGAAGAATGAGAGAGAGTTAGTAAGCGAGTGAGTGAGAAAAAATGAGATAGAGAAGGAACTTGTGTGAGTAGGCGAGTAAGAGAGGAAGAGAAAGAGTAAAGGAAGGAGGGTAAAAGTAAGTTTGAGAAGTCAGGAAAGAGTAAGAAATTGAGTGACGGAGGAAAAGACAGGAACGGATAAGAATATACGAGAAAAATCAAGACTGCTGAGATAAAGGAAGGACGAAGCAAGATGAGAATGGAAGAAAGATAAAATATCTGAGGGAGAAAGGAAGGAAGGGCAACAGTGAGAAAAGGAAAGAAGTAAAGATAGAGTGAGTGAGTGAGCGAGACCGCGAATGAGTGAGTGAGGGCGGAAGGGGAGGAGGTGAGTACGTAGGTGAGTGATGAGAGTTTTGAGATAACGGAAGAGTGAAATGACGCACGTGATGGATGGATGGTGATGAGGTAAGAGTGATGGGGATGTAATAGGTGAATGAGGGTGGGACAGGCTGATGTCGGGGAGATGAGGTTAGAAGGAAATGATGTTGAGAAAATTGAAGCATGCTTGTATATGATGATGATGATGATGATGATGATGATGATAATAATAAATAATAAATAATAATAATAATAATAATAATAATAATAATAATAACAATAATAATAATAATAATATTGGGTGTGTGAGTGAGGACGGGGCAGAGCAGAGGTGAACTGAAATAGATGCATTCTGGTGAATATTAGTTTCTAAATAAGTACACACACACACACACACACACACACACACACACACACACACACACACACACACACACACACACAAATATACAGAGATCCCATGAAAAAACTATCTCTAAGCCTTATTAACTTCTATTCCAGGAGGCTCTCTTCCTTTCCAGGTAATTACGTATTTAATAACACTGAAGTCACTGCATATAAACTGGATTCATTTCCTGGGGTGACACACGGTTAATCTGTATCTCCTATTTTTAATCAGGTTTTTAGGATGTGTAATTGCTTGGATGATTTAGCGATGAGCCATTATATTTAAGCGTCTTCTTTCCCTCTACCTGAGAAAGTCATTTTATTTCATTCTTGTTCCTGCCGGACGATTATATTCAACTTAAGTGAGGACCCTGGTAGTGAAGGGATAAAATAAAATTATACCTAACCCTTCTGGTTTGAAAAGTCTCCCCTGAAGTAAATAAAATAATCGATAGCAAGAAAACGGCAATGAGAATGGCTTCCTGGAATTGAAAAACTAATAATGTTCTTTTACATGCTTACAAATGCATACCTTTTAACAGAATTGCACCACACATTGATAAATAAAGTCAAATGTAATGTCTCTCTCTCTCTCTCTCTCTCTCTCTCTCTCTCTCTCTCTCTCTTACTAATACACTGGATATCTAAGAAGGAATATTAGCCTGACGTAGCAGCCAACTACAGTACAACCTACTGTGCCACCTACTAAAAATAATTATCTCAGGCAACCACAGTAAAATCTTAAACGTATTCCTTGCCTGGAAAAATATAATTATCACTGGGGGAAAAAAAAACTGCCTGCGTAAAATTAGCATGATTTTTAGCAGCTTTCACCACAGTCCATTAAGTTATGACAGCTTTCTTCCTTCAGAAAATCCAACACTAATGTAATACTGGAAAAGTCCGTTCCACGCCCTTTATTAATTGCAAAATTCCGTTCCTTGCACTTATTAACACAGCAGAATTCCATCCATGCACTTAATAATGCTCCAAAAATCCGTTCCACGCACTTAATAACATTCCGAAATTCCGTTCCACGCACTTAATAACATTCCGAATTTCCGTTCGACGCATTTAATAACGCTGCAGAGTTCCGCCCATATACTTAATAATGCCGTAATAATCCGTTCAATGCACTTAATAATGTTGTAAAAATCCGTTCCACGTACTAAATAATGAAGCAAAAATCCGTTCCATGTACTAAATAATGAAGCAAAAATCCGTTCCATGTACTAAATAATGAAGCAAAAATCCGTGCCATGTACTAAATAATGAAGCAAAAATCCGGTCCATGTACTAAATAATGAAGCAAAAATCCGTGCCATGTACTAAATAATGAAGCGAAAATCCGTTCCATGTACTAAATAATGAAGCAAAAATCCGTTCCATGTACTAAATAATGAAGCGAAAATCCGCTCCATGCATTTGACAACACTGCAAAAATCCGTTCCACGCACTTAATAATGCTGCAAAAATCCGTTCCATGCACTTAATAATACTACAGATATTCTTTCTATGTACTAAATAATGCTGCAAAAAATCCGTTCCATGCACTTAACAATGATGCAGACTCCGTTCCATACACTTATTAATTCCTAACTTCTACGCAACGCTGGGATACAGATGGCGCGAAAAATACGAGTAATTAATCCACCACAGTCCTTCAGAGAAAACTTGAGGTGGGTGTTCAGACACTGAAAGTTACTTTAAACCCAGCCCCCTTCTCTCTCTCTCTCTCTCTCTCTCTCTCTCTCTCTCTCTCTCTCTCTCTCTCTCTCTCTCAGAATCGTCCTTTGGCCTTAACCGTACTGCCAATTTATAAACATTACGTCATCCAGTACAATTTTTCCCCCAGGATTATGCAGACCTCCACACAGCCTCCCTTCCTTCCCGTCCCTGAGCTTCCTAGAAAATGAAACTTGTCTCGCTGGAGTAATGAAATAAGCAAGAGCTGTCTTGGGTTATTGTGTTGTTTCTTGGAGGTGAGAGAGAGAGAGAGAGAGAGAGAGAGAGAGAGAGAGAGAGAATGTAGGTAAGTTTTTTATGTATCTATGAAAGTATGTGTGTGTGTGTGTGTGTGTGTGTGTGTGTGTGTGAGAGTGAGAGTGTGTGTGTGTGTGTGTGTGTGTGTGTGTGTGTGTGTGTGTGTGTGTGTGTGTGTGTGTGTGTGTGTGTGTGTGTGTGTGTGTGTGTGTGTGTGTGTGTGTGTGTGTGTGTGTGTGTGTGTGTGTGAAGGTAAATGTGTCGAAATACTGTAAAGCTGAGAGAAAGAAAAATCAAAATGGAATATATGGAATAAAAGGTCACAGGCAAAAGGAAGATGAAAAATTCTCGTTTGTCTTAGAGAGAGAGAGAGAGAGAGAGAGAGAGAGAGAGAGAGAGAGAGAGAGAATAAAAAAAAAAATTCTTTTATCATGCAAAAAGATGAAAGCATCGAGGTGTGGCTCAGGAGATGAAATTCGTCTTCTTTTTATACATCAAAGAGCAAATTCTCTCTCTCTCTCTCTCTCTCTCTCTCTCTCTCGCACCAGTCCTGCATAAATGTCAAGTATATGTCAAGTTATCACACACACACACACACACACACACACACACACACACACACACACACGCCAGTCTACCAGTACCGAATAAAGTGCGAGCTATTATTTCTCTCTCTCTCTCTCTCTCTCTCTCTCTCTCTCTCTCTCTCTCTCTCTCTCTCTCTCTCTCACCGCTTTAATTTCCCTTCTTTTGGCTCGTCGCACACAATCTTCCTCGTCTCCTTCATTCCTCCATCTCACCTTGGAGCCCCGCAGTCCGTGTTTCCCCCTTGCTTTCTTGCCTGAGTTATGGGGAGAAGGTCGTCTCATTTTTCATCCCTGCCGGAGTAAGGGATGGAGGAAGGTTAGGTTGGACTGGGGTAGATTTGGGGCTGATGGAACGGTGTGAAATGAGGTTAGAAAGGATTAGTTAGAACAGACTAGAGGTTGGGAAGGATTGATTAGGACTGGATGGAGGAAGGTTAGGCTGGACTGGGTTAGATTTGGGGTTGATGAAAGTGTGTGAAATGTTAGAAAGGATTTGTTAGAACCAACTAGAGATTGGGAAGGACTGATTAGGAATGGATGGAGGAAGGTTAGGCTGGACTGGGTTAGATTTGGGGTTGATGAAAGTGTGTGAAATGTTAGAAAGGATTTGTTAGAACCAACTAGAGGTTGGGAAGGACTGATTAGGAATGGATGGAGGAAGGTTAGGCTGGACTGGGTTAGGTTTGGGATTGATGGAAGTGTGTGAAATGAGGTTTGAATCGATTAGTTAGAACAGACTAGATGTTCGGAAGGTCTGAGTAGGAGTGACTGGGCTAAATTAAATTAGGCTAGCCCAGGTAAGACTGACAGGGAAGGAAAAAAGGTTGGATTGCATTTTGGTTAGGCAGGATTAGGTTACGAAAGGTTAAGTAAGGCCAAGTGAAGTTTCTGGTTGATTGAAGGGTGAAAGGTGAGGATAAGATAAGTTAGCTCCGGTAGGGTTTGGCTTCAGGCTGCTTGAAGGATGAGAGAAGATGAGGTTAAGATATGTAACGTTATGTTAGGGTTTAGTTTGAGAAGGGGAAATATCAAGTGCATCAGAGAAAGGAAGAAATCAGGGAAAGGAATAAATATGGTTATGGAAAATTGCAGTGCTATACCATCTTACATGGAACTATCCGATCGTAAGTCAATTGTGCCTTCATTTGGCATTGTACCGATAGCAATGCACTACTTAATCAGTACTCGGTAGATACAAATAGAAATGATTCATGGAAATTAAAAGAAAGTATGAGAAACATAAAGAAATAAAATCAGACGCCTCTTTACCCGTAGGGGTATGAAAAGACGAAGTGACGGTGAGAAATGAGGGATGAGACACGAGCTGAGAACTGAAAAGGCAGGAAAGTCATAAAGAGTTTCGAAACAATGAAGCTTAATAGGGGCAATTCGAAACGTGTGCAAACCCGACTCTTTCCGTGATTATGCGTTTGTCTCCATTTATCCTCGAATTATGAGCGAGTGAGAAGAAAGGAACAAAGAAGAGAAGGCGAAGCGAGAGACAAAAGTAGTAGAAGATAAATTGTGTGTGTGAGAGAGAGAGAGAGAGAGAGAGAGAGAGAGAGAGAGAGAGAGAGAGAGAGAGTCCACTGGGGAGGAAGAGAAGAATCGAGTTAACGAGGAAAAGGGAGCGCGTAAGGATGCCAAATAAAATACTGTCCCGAGGATGAAAAATGAGTGGTGAAGGAGAAAGGGTGGAAATCAGAAGAGAGAGAGAGAGAGAGAGAGAGAGAGAGAGAGAGAGAGAGAGAGAGAGAGAGAGAGAGAGAGAGAATGAAAACAGTGGCTATCTTCGTCAAATATGGAGGTGGAAACGAGGCAAAGAAAACGGGAGAAGTGTCAAGAGGGGAGGGGGAGACGGCCACAAAATTATCATAATGTAGTCGCCGTTCTTTTCCAGGAGGAACTAGATTAGGTTAAGTTAGGTTAGGATGTTAGGTTTGGATATTAGTCTAGGATGTTAAATTAGGCTGTATGATAGGTTTGGATGTTAGATTAAGCTGTATTTTTGATTAAGTTATGCATTTTAAGGGCAGATTAGGGCTCTTAAGTTAGGTTGTTAGGTTTGGTTTAGTTGGCTGAACTGGTTAGGCAAGGATACGTTAATCTAAGTTTGTATACATTCGGGTTCATTAGTTTAGATTGTTGGGTTAGGGCCGGTTAAATTAGCGTGATTCAGTAAGGTCTGATTAGGTTAACGTAGGGTTGGTTGGGTCATATTAGGTTAGGATGGGATTAAATAAAATAAACAGCCAAGCAGGAGGTCAGACGGCGTAACAGATCAGACTAGAAAGGGAAGACTATTTTCAGAATATGAGAAAGAGGGGAGATGGAGGAGGAGGAGGAGGAGGAGGAGGAGGAGAAGGGGAGAATTATCGTGGTCTCAGAAGAGGAGGGGTGTAAAAAAGGCAAATGACGAAGAAAGGACAAAGAAAAAAAGAGAGAAAAGACTGGTGTAAGAAAATGGCATGAATGCAGAGAGAGAGAGAGAAAAAAAAAATAAGAGGAGGGATGTAAGAAGAAAAAGATCATTAAGATATAATAAAAAATAAGGAGGAAAGATGTAGGAAGAAGAATGATGAATGAAGAGATGAGAAAAAAGGAGAATAATGAGGAAGGGTGTATGAAGACAACTGCTGAATGTAGAGAGATGAAGAAGTATAAAAACAGTAATGCAGTTTTAATCCCTTCTATACACTTCTTAGCATTATAGTTCTTTCACCTAAACTTCGTCCAGATTTTAGTTCAATTTTTGTTCGTCCAATTTTTCCAGATAATTTCGCGTAGATCAGTGGCGGAAATGGATAATGCTATGGCTTAATATCTTTTCCAGAGAGAGAGAGAGAGAGAGAGAGAGAGAGAGAGAGAGAGAGAGAGAGAGAGAGAGAGATTAAAAAAAAAGAAGGAAGACAGTCAAGGCAAGAAAACTAACAAGCTAGAAGAGAATAACAAGAAAAACGGAAAAATAAGAGGAGAGAAGAAACGAGGAAATGAAAGCTAAAGGTGAAGCAGGGAAAGGAGGAAGGAGGAAGGAGAAAGGAGGGAGGAGGGAAGGAGAAGGGAGGAAAATGAACTCGCTACTAAAAGAGAAAAAGAAGAGGACGATAAGAACAGGGAAGGTATGAAAACGAGTGGGAATAAAGTGTTGAAAAGTATATTATGGGCCGGAGGAGCACATAGTCGTTGCTTGAGAGAGAGAGAGAGAGAGAGAGAGAGAGAGTAGGAGCGGCAAGGGAGGCAATTTTTACGAAAAGAAGGTGGAGTTATTTTAAGTGACTGAAGGAGCTGGGTTGAGAGAGAGAGAGAGAGAGAGAGAGACAGAGACAGAGAGACAGACAGACAGACAGACAGACAGACAGACAGACAGAGACAGACAGACAGACAGACAGACAGACAGACAGATAGACAGAGAAGTGGGAGCGGCAAGGTAATTTTTAAGAAAAGAGAAGGTGGAGTTAAGTGACTGAAAGAACTAGAGAGAGAGAGAGAGAGAGAGAGATTAACTAAGGGATGGGAGAAGTTAGTAGTTAAGTAGGAAAGCGAAAGTATCCTAAGAAAAATAGAGGGACTACATTAGCGTCTTGTGAGTTAAATTTGAAAGTTGAAGGAGCTGAGGGAGGAAAACCCATTGAGAAGAGAAAAATCAAAACTGGCGAAGAAAACGGAAGAGCAAAATTAACCTCCTCATGATCGGGGAAACTCAAGTACTTTCTTCCAATTAACGGCATACTGTTTTATTAAGCAAAGACTGAGGGGACCATGAGTGCTAATATTTTCCCCATGAACCCTCTCACGGAAGGGAGAACTCTAGTATTTTATATTATTATTTTTCTATTTATTATTTATTTAAAGAAGAAACAGTCATAGGAGAGTGAGTGGGGAAAATGCTGTACTGCACTGACTTACTTTTCCTTTATTCTTTCTATAGCATAAAGCACTTTGATGGATTTAGGATCTGCAGAGTTTTAGATGTTCAACAACTTCTCCACTACTGTATCGCTTTTACTCCAAATTGGCCTAATACTGCCAGCTCTCCATCCTGAATCCTGAGTTAAATTAAAGTATGGAAAGGACGGACAAGAACATTTTTAAGGAAAGGGAAGGCGAAGAATATATATAGACTGACTAAGAGGAAGATATAAAGGAAGAGAAATAGAGGGAGCCAAGAGGATAGGACTGAAGTTTGGAAGAGGGGAGGAGTTAAGAGGAGGGAATGAGGCAAGTTAGGGAGCGGGAGGGAGCAATTTAGAGTTGGGGAGGGTGGAGATGAATTTGAGAGAGAGAGAGAGAGAGAGAGAGAGAGAGAGAGAGAGAGAGAGAGTCATAGTCCATTCACTTCAACTTGGCCCAGATTTTGGTCCTTTTCCAGCCTATTTCCCGTAACTCAGTGGCAGAATAAGACACTGTTACGGCTTTGCATGCTCTCCATAGCACTTCTTCGTGACTAGCATCGTAGTGTTGACCTATTTCCTGCATTTAAGGTGGAAAGATGACAGTTTTAGGCCAAGTTAAAGTGAACAGATTACAGTAGTCATTCATGAACCCTCTCACGATTGGGATAGCTCTAGTACTTTGTGATAAACCTTCAGCATCATATTCAACTAATGCCAGACGATTTTACACAGCTGAGAGTAGGTCACAGGGGCCAGAGTCAATCTACCGGAGTCCTAGGAGCCAGAGTGTCAATCTACCTGAGTCACAGGAGCCAGAGAGTCAATCTACCTGAGTCATACGAGAAAGAGTGTCAATCTATCTGAGTCACACAAACCAGAGTGTCGATCTATCTGAGTCACAGGAGCCAAAGTGTCCATCTAACTGAGTCATAGGAGCCAGAGTGTCAATCTAACTGAGTCACAGGAGCCAGAGTGTCAATCTATCTGAGCCAAAGGAGTCAGAGTGTCAATCTAACTGAGTCATAATTATCTCCCGCAGTCAAACTAATACACGTCTAAATTTTTGGCGGGGTGATGGAGTGAATCTTTAATCCCTGGGAGAGACGGACAAGGCGAGGCTGAGAGAATTATTCAGGTTCTTCGATAATTCCTTTGGTTGATGAACAATGCTGGAGGTGACCGTGGCCCCTTTTCATTTAAACCCCTTGAGTACGAGGACATAAATTTCCCCGGGCGGCACATACATAACGCTCCTCCTCCACAATGTCAAGCGATTTTTTTGTGTGTGTGTTGTAGGGACGGCTCAGTTAGCGTTATCGATGTGTATCTGCATCATTTATTCATTTTTTACTTGTCACCGCCACACTCACGCCCACACCAGCATACTCAGCCGTACCCGCAACACATAACACACTCCCAGACGAGATTCTAGTGAAGCGCTATTTACGAATCACCTTGTACACTCCGTTCACTTTAACTAGGGGTGATGGACAGGGACGCCTTCAAGTGGTGGCAATAATATGACCGGGTGGTGGAGCTGCCCGGTTGTACAAATGTCCCTCAGTCCCCTCCCTCTTCCCTAAAAGGAGGATGGTGGACTGCAGAAGGGGGCAACTTCAACCTACAGTTCACTGGGTTCACGTTCAGATGAGCCTGGGGTTGCAACTACTTTAACTGGGCGTAAAACTGCGCTCTCTCTCTCTCTCTCTCTCTCTCTCTCTCTCTCTCTCTCTCTCTCTCTCTCTCCAACCCGAATACCGAGATGCAGCACGAGAGTAACACTAAATAATGAAGCTAGTCACGAAAAAGTGCTATAGAAAGGATGTAGACCCACAGAAGAGTTAAGAGATAGCCTTCATTAACTCCTTAGTTAATAGGGGACTTCAGTTAGATTAAGACAGAAACCGCAAATTGTATGAGGATTAAATATAGCCTTTATTAACTCCGGCACTACTATATTCTTTTCACCCAAACTTGGCCAATATTTTCGTCCTCTGACAGCTTATTTCACGTAGCTCAAAGGCAGAAAAAGACAATGCTGCATCTCTACATCCTTTCCGTAGCACTTCTCCGTGACCAGCATCATATTCTAGTGTTACTCTCTTGTTCCAACTCAGCATTCAAGATGGAGAGATGGCAATTTTAAGGCAAGTTAAAGGAAAAGATTACAGGCAACTCTCCTAAGCTGAGTAAATAATACTAATTCCAATAAGAGGCCCCACCGGTTTGAAAGAAGGGCAGGACAAAGCTAAGGAAATTATTTAGGCTTCCTGAATAAATTGATAACGAACAAGGCAGGAGCATATACATTTTATCTTCGACTTCGCTCCTATCTGACCATTTTCTCCTTCCCTTTCATTACCGCCTCCCCCTCCCTTACTGGTTCCCTATCCCACCCCACCCCACCTACCTTCCTTCCTTCCTTCCTTTCCCACAATTCCACCACCCCTTCCTCTTCTCTTCCCCTCCCCTCACCACCTTTCCCCTCTCCCCCTCCTCCCCTTTCCTATTGTTAACCTCCGCTTGTCCTCATCCCATCCCATCAACCTCCCATCCCCTCAACACCCAACTTTCCTTCCCTTTCACCAATATCTCTCCTTCCTTTCCCCTCCCTCACCACCTCTTTCCCCTGCCCATCCCCTTTCTTCATACTTTTTGCCAATGCTTGCTTTCTTCCTTCCTCCATCACTTACCACACCTCCCAAAATCCCTCTTTCCTTCCCCCATCCCACCGCCATCCCTCTTTCCTTCCACTCCCAACACCACCCCTCCTTCCTTCCTTCCTTCCCCTTCCCATCCCTCCCTCCCCTCTCCTCTTCTTCCCCTCCTTCATATCGTTAGCTTCCAATTGCCCCCTTCAGCAGTCCACTCACGCACCCTTTCCCTATTACCTCGCGTCCCTCAGGGCCCAACACTTTACTCCACCAGAATGCTTTATTTTCTGACTTGCCCTGTGAAGGAAAACAACAACAATAACAAAACAATAAAAACAATAATAATAATAATAACAACAACTAGAATGGACACAGAAAGCACACCTCCAGCAACGCCGATATAATTTATGATTTACTGCTAAAAATCCTCTTTCCCATCAGACGAATACTTTTAACGGTTCCATATAGTCAGTTAACCTCACGCTTTTAGTATGTCCTGTTACACAATTTCAGAGAGTGCATACCTCCGCCAGGGCCAATAAGATTTATAATTTCCTGCATCCGGACCCGAATCCACCTCAAAATCTAATCAACTCTTCCTTGACCCACTGCCCACCTATCCATCAAATATAACTGAAATCCGATGACAACTTTTTTAGATATTTAGTACAAAATGCTGACAAGGGTGGCCAGAATATGGAACCTCCGTCCAACTTCGCTAACGGGGGTAATGAATAATAATAATAATAATAATAATAATAATAATAATAATAATAACAACAACAACAACAATAATAATAATAATAATAATGAAAGCAATATTTTTTTTTGTTCACTTCCCAAAGCAATTCCACACAGCAAGTGCTGCCAGGAGCCAGGAAGTCCTATATCTGCCAGCCTCCGTGTGTGTTCCTTTCACCTCCCACTTCTCGCAGTTCTGGTTCGCCTGTCACTCACTTTTACCTCCCACATCTTCGGCCTTTATGTTCCTCAATTTCAGCAGCTGTGCCATTCGGTTTTCTCCCCCCGCAATCCTTGGGGCTTCCGTCCTCCAACTTCGACAGCTCCGTCACTCGGTTTTGCTTCATACTTCTCTTAGTTTCTCTCTGCGTTTAAGTTCCTCGGGTTCAGCAGCAACGTCACCAATTCCACCTTCTACATTCTCTGCACTTACTTCCCTCGATTTCGACTTCACTCAGCTATTTCTCCGACGTTCCCTACATTTACGTTCTTCATTTCCATCTTCTACCTTCCATGCATCTCCGTTCCTCAATTTCGACAACTTAGTTAATAAGTTTTGCCTCCAACATTCCTCGCAAATAAGTTCCTCAGATTTTACGTTGCTCAGTTTCGCCTTCTACATTCCTTGCCTTTACCTTGCTCAATTTCGCCCGCCCCGTCACTCAGTATTATCAGCTATCTCATAAACTGAAGTCTCCCTCCGTAAAATAAGCTGGAAGTGGAATTTTTAACTAAGGTCAGTGCAATATTAACCAATAACCCCCACCCACATATCTTTCCCCCTGTCTTTCTTTATTTAGCTTTCCTTTCCTATAGCACTATCTTTTCATGGGGACGAAGTAGGTCAGGTTCAAAGGAGAGGTTTACTGAACAAAGGGGAATTTAGAGGAAAGGCCAGGATTGTTGCAGAAGCTGATGAAAAGGGAGTCAGGGGAAAGTTAAGAGACTCTCGTGAGGTTGTCAAAAAAATACGGTCCGTGGATGGGAATGCACTGGGTCCCCTCTCATGGCAACTCCTGAAGGTGTATAACTGAAAAAACGATAAATATACGTCTTAGGACTGCTTATCGTGTATTATGCATGTAGGCTGGAGTAGATATCTGGAGGAAAATCTTCTGGAAACTGTACTGGATATAATTTGTTGATATTTGGAGGAAAGTTCTTTACTATACTGTGTTGAATTATTCTATATTACGAAAACACTGAAAAGGATCAGCAAAGGATGATGGCTAGGAGCGGGATCTTGAGAGCTAATTAAGCGGGCGCCCCAGTTCTCCCTGTAACTAGCTTTCCTTCCACCTGGGGAGTACCACCCTGTTATACTGCTTCTACAGACATCTCCCTGTGTGTGTGTGTGTGTGTGTGTGTGTGTGTGTGTGTGTGTGTGTGTGTGTGTGTGTGTGTGTGTGTGTGTGTGTGTGTGTGTGTGTGTGTGTGTGTGTGTGTGTGTGTGTGTGTGTGTGTGTGTGTGTGTGTGTGTGTGTGTGTGCGCGCGCGCGCCGGTATTCTCCTTCTAAATCTCATTTTACAACTATTTAATCGTCATTTCTCTTTAATTTTGTGTATATTCTCCTCTCATCTGTTATAATATTTTTTTTTCTTGCTTAAGCACTTGGCATCCATTTAAATTCTTTCCTTGCACTTTTTGTTTCCCTTGATAAATACTGTCCGCTAAATTTCTCGCAGTTAATTCGCTGTGTTTTCATTCGAGTCAAATTCCTTTCTCACTCTCACATTCCCAACATTTTCAAAGTATTTTAAGTTTTCCTGTCGCTGTCCTTTCGTTTATTTCTCTCTCTCTCTCTCTCTCTCTCTCTCTCTCTCTCTCTCTCTCTCTCTCTCTCTCTCTCTCTCTCTTCCTGCACTTTAATTCGTCTTCTACTTAAATTCATTCTTTTTTCTTTCTTTGCAAACTCATTGATTTTTTTTTTTACTTTGCACCATATTTTTATTCATTCTCCTCTTATCACATCACTTTTATTTCGCCTCCTGCCTCTCCCTCCCACTTCCTGCCTCTCTGCTTGCCTTATCCCCCCACCATTACCGCCAATGCATTACTCTTTGTCGTCAGTTATTTTTCTTCCTTATTTGCAGCCCTTCGATTCCTCCTATACATCTCCATTCGTCTCCTCCCCTGATAGTTGGGTCTTGATTGCTTTCCAATTCTCCAGCATCTTTCCAGGTCTGCATCTTTCTAGTACAAGGATATATTGGCAGTTCAGGCTATTATGAAACGCAATTTTTATCTATGATGTCCCTGCTTCCGGCGTGGTACTTAGGTCGGAGATTTTATGTCCGGGCACACACACACACACACACACACACACACACACACACACACACACACACACACACACACACACACACACACAAATGCATAAAACATATCCCCTTTGTCTTTTTGTCTTCTCACCTAACATTGTTCCTCTCCTCAGTGTTTATATATCTATATATATATATATATATATATATATATATATATATATATATATATATATATATATATATATATATATATATATATATATATAAAACAAGGTTTATGGCCGCACAGGAATGATTTTTAAAAAGTATCGACTCTAATTATTTTGAATGAAGGTCATGGATCCAGGTAAGGATTTTCCAAATTTTCAATCAGATCGTAGGGTAACAATTTTACTTCTCAGGAGAGAAGGGAATATGTTTTCATATCTATCAGCATATAATTATACAACATACAGAGGTATCTTCCTTGTCTATGTTACAGCTATAGCTCAATGATACATGCAGGTGATAATGCATTGGGCCCCGTATCTGCATTCCCAAATTGTCCAGTATCCATCAAGGCAATGCAGACGGTTAAATGAGATGGAATATTCAGCTCAAAGGAAATAGATACTGGACGTCCCCTCCGCATCCCCGCGCCTGGAGCACAATTAGGCAGAGTGGTAACAAGCAATACAATTAGGCAAAGTGGTCAAGTGGTCAGAGAAGTGGTCTTTGTCTAAAAGGGCGCGAGTTCGACCCTGTGCTGGACCAGGGAACAGTTTATGGGTCTGAATTTCGCTTAGGCAGACTTTATCGTTATTCCACAAGACCCATCGATAAAACACCCACTATTTCAGTTAGTCAATCTTCCCGTGATGGAGTCATTTCTATACTCTTTTTACCCTAACTCTGCCCAGTGTTCCGTCCTTTTGCAGCCTATTTCATGTAGCTCAGGGTCAAAATAAGAAAATATTACTTCGTTCTTTTCAAAGCACTTCTTCATGGCTATCATTATTTCTAGGGTTAATCTATCGTAACAACTCGGGACTCAAGACGGATAGATGTTAAGTTTAGGTCAAGTTAGAGTGAAAACAGAACATTTTTGTATTCCAGCTTTCAAAAGTTGATATTATTAGGGTGGGAATGAGTATGGGAGCCTGAGGGAGTGTATACTGGCATCAATCACCCTCTCATAGTCTCAACAGCTTTAGTTTTCCATTCCAGACATTTCCAGATAATCATAATTACGTGATAGTGGGTCACAGGAGCCTGAGGATACAAATACTCTTATACTCTCCAGGGCTGAGAGTGTTAGTCATGGTATCTCGAAATGAACGGATTTCGAATTTGACTTTCTTTTATGTATTTATATTTTCTTCGAAGGAATAAATATTGTGGACTTCTAATCTTAAGCTCTTTCTACCTCGCATTAAAAAAAACATCCTCTCATTGTCGAAACAGCTGCACTATTCCAGAAAAAAAAAAAAGAATCATTCACCCTCTCCAGTCGAAATAAATGTACTATTCCATTTCATATATAACATGACGAAGTTAGTTTTCTGTTTTGGGTCATAGGAGCCTGTGTATCTTTATCTTTCACTCGAGCGTTCCACAGGCCCCAAGTATGACCCTATTAACTACTCCAACAGGCATCACCAACCTCAAAATTTCTCTCTCTCACTCACCTTCGTCCCAGTGCCTGCCTCAGTGGAGCTCTGGTCTAAATTATTGGAAAGTTCAAGGACTTGGCATTAGACCTGACTAATAGGTTCCCGTGTGAAGCTCGCCAATATCCCACTGCAATATCCCTCACTCAGAGCACGCCACAGTCTCTCTCTCTCCCTCCCTCTCTCTCTCTCTCTCTCTCTCTCTGCTTAATCTTACTCATCCCCTTACTTCTCTCACCTTATCTCTCCTTCATTTCCTAATTTATTTTTTCTTAAGTTCTAGCCTATATCTCTCTCCCACCAACATTTCCACTTGTCGTAATGGATCATCTACATGGCCTCTTACATAAATACTTTAGTTCTACTGTATATGCACAACTGAATACAGACACCAAGTTCTCAGGTTCAGACGTACCCTTCCCGAAGTTACGGTAATTAACAGAGAGGCATAATTACAACTTAACCCTATCGGTGTTTGACAGTTTCAGATGCACAAGCTGGTTTGCTTTTATCCTATTTAATTGTGTCTGAGAAAGCCAAACGTCTGAGTCCAATACGATGGTGTCTTGTTTATATATTATTCTCGTTATTTTCTCACAATTTAATTCAACTCAAAAAGGATCTCTCTAACATAAAGGACTAAAAGAATCTCCACCAGCCCTTCCCGACAACGACGATTTTCCTTTTTTTTATTATCACAGTAAAAGTTTATTAAGCACAAGCAGAATCTCCACAACAAAAAAATAAATAAATAAATAAATTAATTAATTAATTAAAAAATAAAATAAAAATAGTTTAAAAATTACGTCTCCAGCTGTCTCTCCACACTTGTCTCCCCCACACTCGTCCTCCCCAAACCTGTTACCCCAACACACGTCTCCTATAAATGTCTCCCCCACACCAGTCTTTCCCGTTCATTTCTCCCACAAATATGACCCTCTCACACAACTGCCCCCAACACCTATCCTACCGACACCTGTCCCTCACACTTGTTTCCACACTTTCCATCACACACCTGCTTCTTCCATTCCTGTCTACACACAAGCTTCCTACATCCCTGTCTTATCCACATACTTCTCCTCCACACTCCAGCTTCCTACAAATCTGGCCCGCACACCTGCCTTCCCCCACACACCTGCTTTGACTCGTTAAGCCTCTACTTTGTCTTCGTTGACTTGATTTGGCCGTCTCTGCCTGCCTCACTATGTTCCCCACTAAGTTTTCTTTCCTCGCCACGGATCTTGTTTTCTTCAACATATGAGACGCCCAGTAGAGCTGGAACGTATCAGGCAATCATTTGTTTTCCGAGTCTCACAGTTTTATCATATATTACATCAACTGCCCGTCTTTTTCTAGACTTGCTGCATCAAAATCAAATGGATCATTCTTAAGAAAAAAAAAATGTAAGTTTCAACACTTAGACAAAATGTTCTAGAAATACAATGTTAAGGATACTGACAATCAAGTTCTACCTGCTTCTTATATCCAGTTCGATCTCTTGGCTGTGCATTACGAAACGCTTATCTTCTTACAGCTACTGGCAGATAATATTCCTTGGCTGAAAGAAATTTACCGATGCAAAGAAAGTTACAAAACTATTTCGATTTTTGCTCTGGCCTTGAATAAACAATTTCATAGTTTCTTCCCCCTAACGACGAACTATTTCGGTTAGCTGAAGAGAACGAGCTGCGGCCAAAAAGCTCTGTCAGAGAGATTTTGTAGCTTGTGAAAATCAAGGCACAGAAATCATTGAAAAAAAAAAGTGGCTTACCTTAATCTAACTAACGAGATTTCTCTCCACAGAATAAATATCATCTCGTGATAAATATATTTCCTTAGGCGATATTGTTGAGATTTTTGTTTGTTTGTGACTGGATTTTTCCCACTCACTCCCTCGATGTAGCGCTGTCTTCAAGTGACTCCACACTGAGTGACCAGCCAAATGGTTTCCATTAAGCCAGGAACCATTTACAACGTTGGGTGGTAACCATACTCCCAAATCGCACCTGGTGGTCTAGTGGGTTATTTGGCTCCAACTGGATGGGGTAACAAGGGTTTGAATCCCAGGGATGGTTGGGGTTTTATTCCTCACAAAAAGCCACTCGGGGGCAGGTGATGCTGGTCACCCATTTCTTAAATGTCGTGAGTTAGTACCTTAGTCTTGAGCCTCTATGTTCCTGAATAAGCTAAAAAAAAGGACTGGGTAATGAATGAATGAATGAATGAAAGAAAAATATCGCTTTTTTTTTTAATAAGTCTAAATAAAACACTCAAGAGCACCAACAGTAAGGGAAGGGTTAGAACGGCTGGAGTTATTCGGCTAAATTAACTGGCACTTCCCCGGAGAGTAATCAGTCAGGTCGCCGTCTGCCCGTCATCACCCAAAGGCACTCAGCACGCCACTGCACTTTAATCATGCCAGGGAAATTGCTGGATGTTACAGAGCAGCTCTTCCTAACGTTTTCACACTGCTTGAATTTACGAAGGATATCCCCTGAATCCATGTAGCGTCTCTCTCTCTCTCTCTCTCTCTCTCTCTCTCTCTCTCTCTCTCTCTCTCTCTCTCTCTCATTCTTGTTCTTATCTGATTTTTTCCTTCACCTTACAATCATTCCACTGATACTGATGGAAGCTACAGACCAGCTTTCCTCACATTATCACTTTCCTAAAATTTATCGAGGATATAATCTAAAACCTCTTACAATCCGGAGAGTCTAATTTGTTTTCTTTAGGCTCAAGCTTGCTATCAAATTATCGAATACAACTTAGATGAGACACACCAGTTCTTCTTAAAATTTTCATATTACTAAAATTTATGGAGGATACATAAACACCTCGAACACACGTCACATCCTTCTGTGCTTACCCTTCCTGTTTATCTGATTATTTATCTCATAATTATTCCACTGCGATTATTAGGTGTTACAGGTCAGCTCTTCCCAATTTTTCCACATTCCTAAAATATAAGGAGGATAATTAGAACCTTCAATACTGGAATACTTTGTTTTTTCTTGTAATTTTCTGATAATTTTACTCAGCTGGGGATAAATTTTTTGAACTAGTGGCGATATACGTGGTCCATAAATAACGCTCCACAAGAAATTCACCTGGCGGCATCTTGTGTTTCGAGGACGGCTCAGGCTCCAGGTGTGGGAGCGGCAGTGGGAGTAACAAACGCATAAATCATGCAGAATGGGTATTGGTAAAGCTGACTGATCCCTCCCCGCAACACATGAAAATTCGCCTGGCCGTCCCGGCAACATATGAAAAATTGCCTGCCCGTTCCCGCAACACGTGAGAAATCGCCTGGCAGCCCCCGCAACACATAAATCGCCTGGCAGTCCCCGTAAAACATGAGATATCGCCTGGCCGTCCCCGCAACACATGAAAAATCGCCAGGCCGTCCCCGGAACACAAGAGAAATCGCCAGGTGAAGTGGAAGAAGCACGTTATAAATGGACCACCCTGTACACAGCCTTCCGTAAAGACCTTCGGCAAGAGAGGGTTTTCCCAAGTTGAATAAAATCGTCTGAAGCACCAAGAGCAACCTCGAGGCAACGTCACCCATATTCAAAGGATTAATCGTTTCTGCCTGAGTGGAAGAATTAAACCCTCGTATCGAAATTACATGTAAAATGTCTGTATTTGGGTTACTTCTTATATGTCGGTAATTCACGGCACTCAGATTAGAACACCATACCGCACTATAATTGGGGACACAACACCACACCGCACCACACATCACACCACAATGCAACAGGCCACACTAAACCACACCACACCACACCATACCTCACACCACATCACACAACGCCATATCATAATGAGTAGGTCACATCACACTGCACCACACAAAACCACACTACACTGCACCACACAGCACCACACCACACTAATGCAACATCCCTCAACAGAAGTGTAATTGTCTGCAGCCGGCTGGAGCGACACACACACACACACACACACACACACACACACACACTTGCTGCATATATATATATATTCAAGGGGGCATTATTATGTATTATCCAATTGCTGCTCAAGATTTATGTGGGAAGGAATATTAGACTGTGCAAGTGTGTGTGTGTGTGTGTGTGTGTGTGTGTGTGTGTGTGTGTGTGTGTGTGTGTGTGTGTGTGTGTGTGTGTGTGTGTGTGTGTGTGTGTGTGTGTGTGTGTGTGTGTGTGTGTGTGTGTGTTTGCCGCCGCTGTGGATCAACATTTTTGCAATTCATATGTGTGTGTGGCTGTGTAAATGTGATTTTTTATAGTTTGTGCGTGTCTGAGCATATTTTGTCAGAGAGAGAGAGAGAGAGAGAGAGAGAGAGACAGAGACAGAATGTGTGTGTGTGTGTGTGTGTGTGTGTGTGTGTGTGTGTGTGTGTGTGTGTGTGTGTGTGTGTGTGTGTGTGTGTGTGTGTGTGTGTGTGTGTGTGTGTGTAAAGCAAAAATCCTGGAATAATTGGTTCCGTAATCCCTAAGCGCGACAACATTGACATCAGACCCTCAACCCCTCTCTGCCCCCTCCCTCCCCCTCTCCCCCCTCCCCCCTCCCCCTCCTAACCCTCAATCCTCCTTCCATTCCCCCCATAGCCTCTTCTTTCCCCGTTCCTCTCCCCCCCTTCCCCAGTCTCCCTTTACCCTCCTCTTAACCCCTCAAACTTCCCTCTTCCTTCCCGTTACCCCAATCCCCACCCCGTCATTCCCCTCTCATCCTCCCGTCTAATTACCCTTGCCATCCCTGTTCGCTCCCTTGCCCTTCTTCCCTCTCGTCCCGTTCCCTCCTCTCCCCTCCCCTCCGTTTCTCTCCTCTTCTATCCCCCTCGTCCCCCTTCCCTCCTCGCTCCCTCCTCCCCGTCCCTTCCCATCCCTCATCCTCCCTTCCCCCTTCCCCCCCCCCCTGCTAAACACACCTGCTGCCACTGCGCCACACAGCCAAAACAATTATAACTTTCCACTCTCTCATATTCATCCCTGAAATTCGAGATCTAAGTCCACAGCTTCCCACAGCCCGCCATGACACTCTAACTTCACTCGAGCTTTCTTCTGAACTGCTATTCCTAACTCCTTGAACCTGATGATGCTTTGGTGGTTTATTCTTGCTACGATGCTGGAGTGGGATGCCTTCACGTGGTGTCACCAATATAACTTGATGGTGTCGCTGTCTGGTTATGCAAACGTCCCTTATTTCCCTTCCTATCCCCAAAAGGAGGATGGTGGACTTCAAGAGGTACTACTACTACTACTGCTACTACAACCACTATTGATATTCTTGCTACTTCAAGACGATATTATTCAACTTCAGGAAAGGTCTCTCTCAATGGAGTGGTTAATGAAGGCTTTATCTAACACCTCTAGTTCCAAACATCTCCCCTGATCCGAATACCATCGCTTGGGTATGACACGGAGACAAATTTATCATTGTTGTGAAGGAGTTAAGATAAATCCAAGGCAAGGTTGGTTTAGTCTTCATCTGCTACGTTATTTAGTTACCTTAATGCATTTATTGGACACAACATATGATTTGTTAAACTTGGGGCCCACTCAGTAGTATACCCATTACTGCAATAATATCTTAGCCAGGTATGCTGCCATCGTATGCCTCAAATGCTGTGTGAGTGGAAACGTATGTGCTATGTTCTTATTCACACCGTTCTTCATAATGTCGTCAGTGATCATATGCCTGAATATTTAGTATGAGTGATAATGCATATGCCGAGTTCTAATACACACGTGTCTTGATTCACAGTATTATTAATATCATCGATCAAAAGGATTAATATCTTACAGGACAGAGTAAAATTTGGGCCAAACTGTTTTATCTTCATTTTACCTTCAGTATATGCACACTTTCGACAAATGGGCAGAATTATTACTTTTAAGTTATTCGTACGGCCTCTATCATTGGAAATATATTGTACATGATGGGTGATGGCCAATGACCCCGGAATGCATTAACATCAAAGGGTCCGTCCAGTATCCCGTAATTGGCTACACTCAGCACTCGCAGCCGGAGGACTCTTCACAATAATAGAGAGGCAAGAATGAAACAAAATGAAAGGGCAGAAAAGTGTGTGTAAAATGACGGATTATAATATGGGAAGAAAAAAGGGAGATTATTTGAGGACTTTGGAAAGCCTGTATGGTTTATATTAAAGAATGCTATACAAAAGCAGGTGGGAGAGAGAGAGAGAGAGAGAGAGAGAGAGAGAAAGCGTGTGTGTGTGTGTGTGTGTGTGTGTTGTGAGTACTATTGAAACTAATATTTAATGGAAGGGAGTAGACATTTTTTATTTAATGTGTAACAATTCTAAGTGCTTTAAAAAACAGGGTAAATATCACTAACAATGCCAAGAACCACTACCATAAGGCCCCTTTGATACGTAGGGGGCCGAGGTTAGGCTAACGTATTCTAGTACACTTATGTATGGGTAACATGGAAGGAGATGAAAGGCACAAATTATTCATTCATTCACTCGGTGATATCCACAGAAGTTAGCGTTATTCCCTCCCAACCTCTTGCCACACACACGCACGCAAACGCACACACACACACACACACACACACACACACACACACACACACAATTCAGTGGGACGGAGACCTGGCCAGATCTTATACCCGGACCTGACGACCAATAAAGATACAGGTCCCCCGGCACCCGTCCATCACACACACACACACACACACACACACACACACACACACACACACACACACACCATCCTTCTTTGTCCTTTTGTATCAGTGTTTGTCCCTCCCTCTCTCACAGCACCATATATCTCTCCAGCCGACAAGACGACAAGGCAAATAATTCATTGTTTTTGTAGCCTGGGCAATACAATGTCATTCTTACTCATCTCTTTTATCTCCTTCAGTTAGTGGCCTCCATAAAACAAAGCGGCTCCAATGCGCGACAATACAAACGTCCGTCAACTCCCTCTCTATCCCTCGAAAGGAGGATGGTGGAATGCAAGATGAGGGCGACTTCAAATTGCAGTCCACTGGGTTCACGTTTCAGAACTTGGGGCTACTACTACCGCTACTACTACCACTATTACTACTACTACTACTACTACTACTACTACTACTACTACAACTATTACTACTTCCTCATTCAGTTCCACGGCATCTCACTCTGTGTGTGTGTGTGTGTGTGTGTGTGTGTGTGTGTGTGTGTGTGTGTGTGTGTGTGTGTGTGTGTGTGTGTGTGTGTGTGTGTGTGTGTGTGTGTGTGTGTGTGTGTGTGTGTGACATTTCTCAAACGAGGTATTATCCAAGAGCATCTGGGTGACGAGATTACAAAACCCAGAGACGGATGACAGGGAGGAGCGTGGCAGGGGAATGACAGGGGCAATTAGACGGCTTGAGTGGTTGTGAGAAAGCTGTTGATTTTCAGGGGTATAAATAAGAAAGACTGAAGTAAATAATTAAAAGAAAGATGACATTTGTAGGAACAGGACACAGGGAAACGGTTTTGGAAGAAGTCAGGTAAGAAACGAACAAGAAGGAACATAGCTGAGAAGGATTATTTCTTTTAGAAGGAGTGATGTCGCCAGAAAAAAAAAGAAAAAGATAATATATACAGAGACGAATGACAGAATGAAGCTTGTGGAGATGGGGAAGATAGATGTGACAAATAGGACGATGAAACCTGGAAGATTAATAAAAGAGGACACATCACTTGGAAGGACTGGAGTAAAAAAAAATATACACACGAAGAAACACAGCGAGGAAGGGAGAAAAAAAATGGAGGAACATGGCATTCGGTACCTGACACAATTCATTTCATCACAGTCTTCCTTTATGAAGTTACTCTGCATCCGTGTACTCTGTTTTTACACTACACTTACTCACACCAAGATAAATGAAAAAAAAAAAAAAAAAAAAAAAAAAAAATCCTCATGGTTTTATATCTTTATCACGAGATGTCACTGTTGACGTGCATAAAATTAGCTGTAAGTACTAAGGATTAAAGAAAGAAAAAGATGTCACTACAGACACAGAGTTACAAGTCTGGCGTATCTTAGACTGAAACACCACAAAAATATCGGCATTACATTTACAAGCTGAAGAAAAGCGTCTGAAAGTAGGAAAAAAAAAGACAATATCGCAGAAAAAAAAAAAAAGGTAAAAGTCCAGAGAAGGAAAAAACTACACCAACATGATCACAAACAACTCAACACATCAGAGCGGAAAGGTCGGCTTTTACCCTAAAGCTTTAAGGGAGCTGAATAAGCAAGCAGTACCTTCTTCAATAATACATGGGGTGGGCAGGGTAGAGACTAGCTTACACAAGACGGCAGGGTCAACCTCCTACACACACACACACACACACACACACACACACTTACAGTACTTTTATTTCGATAATAACCATTCGAGTATTTAGTGGAATGGTTGATGGAAACCTCATGATAAAAGTCTCGTGATTCGGGGACAATAGACCAAACGTTTAAGTTAGAGGATAAGGTCAAATGAGATTGTAAGTTGTGACGTTTACCAATAAAATATTAGCTCGAAAAAGAGTAGGTCTCCCCATGGGCAATTTCTCAACACCTCCACGAAATCGGAAAAATACTAATCTCAATCCACCCGTCTAAAAGATGCCGCGGATCCCCTATTTCTTTCCCAAATTCTATATCCCCCTCCTAAATGCGCTCCAACTCCAGTGCCCTCCTCCCACATCCTGTATCATACCCTATTCGCTTCAAAGCCTGTACTTCCTTTCTAAATTCGCCTCAGTCCCTTTATCCTCCCCTCCAAAATGAGCCTCAGAGCCTATATCCCCCTTACAAATACCCCTAGATCCATTATTTCCCTTTAAAATACATCTACCTCCTACAGTCCCCTTACAAAAACGCCCCAGATCCTATATTCTCCTCCCAGATCCTTTATGAATCCCCTCCCATACACGCTACAGTTCAGTATATCCCTCTTAATTACGCCTCAGAATCTATAACCCGCAACGAGATGCTGCTCGTATATTTCTCTCTGAATACTGATACGCGCCCCTGAGCCCCCCCCCCCTCCCATTAATGAGATAGCCTTCCCTCCCTCGTCCACCACTGTTGTTGTTTCTGTTGTAAGCTCTTCGGAAATATGAACCCAGTGAACTGCAGGCTCAAGTTACCCAGCTCCTAGAGTTCACAATCCTCTTTCGGGAGATAGGGAGGGAGCTGAGGGACAAAAGTAAAACTGAAACATATAACCTCTCCTCCCATCGTCAACATCACTAAGGAACTGCCTGGTTTTATCGGTGCCACCACATGAAGGCACCTCTCACCTCTCTCTAGGACCCTCCATTCCCAGGAAGCATTCAAGCCACATTCCCAGCGCCACTCACTCAATTAGTGTGATTGGATCCTCCGTCTTCTTCAAGGACCGCGTCATTCCCGTGTTCCGGATAGCCATGAATTGGTCTTAATGTCGACTGCGTTAAGTCTCGCAAGGAGGGAAATTCTGTTTGATGTGGAGAAGATATTGGTGTATTGAACTTTTTAATTCCTCCGTCTGGCTGTCGTTTTGTCTGTCTGTCTGTCTGGCTGGCTGGCTGTCTTTTTATTTCTTCGTCTCCCTATCATACTATGTATGTATTCATTTCTTAGTTCATTTATTTATTCAATTGTACGAAAGCCTTTACGGCTGTCTACCTCTTTACCTACCTACCTACCTTTCTATTTCTCTATCTATCTATCTATTTATCTACCTACCTACCTACATCTATGTCAATCTCTCACTATCTGTGTCTGTCTGTCCGTATGTGTATGTGTCTGTCTGTCCGTCGGTCTACCTATATCCATCTACTGTATGTCTGTCCATCTATCCATCTGTCTATTTACCGATCTACATTTATCCATCTATTCTATCCATCTATGTCTGTCCATCTATCCATCTGTCTATTTAAGGATTTATCTATCTACCTTTTTATCTGTCCACCTACCTATCTATCTATCATTCCAGAAGGGTGGCCTTACCCTGGTTTAATTTCACTCTCACCTTCCCCACCACTCCGTCTTAATGTATAGGCTCCTTCGTTTTACACTTACACCTCTCTCTCTCTCTCTGTCTTCCTCCCCTTCCCTTAATCTTCCTTCCCTCTCTCTTGATCTTCCTTTATTCTCTCTCATTCAATCTTCCTCTATTCTCTCTCAGTCTACCTCTCCTCCCCTGTCCAAGTCACTACAGCACTATTCCGAGATTTTACTTGATCAGTGGCTAAAACAAACAGCAATATGCAACTCTGTGCTGATAAGGTGATAACGTTAAAATATTTTCTAAGTTGCAGTTTTAGCCCTTATTTGTGTGACTCAGTATCGTACAGTAAATATTTTGTTACATATTCTATAATTATTAATCATCAAGTTTTCATGCCACAACAGTCTATTCTTGCAAATGTTATGTTAATACTTAATCATCAAGTTTTCATGCCACAACAGTCTATTCTTGCAAATGTTATGTTAATATCTTATGTGTTGTTAATGTAAACTATGTCGGGAATTATGAAGGTGAGAGAAAAAAAAGTTACGAGAAAGCTTCCTAATCCTCTCTCTCTCTCTCTCTCTCTCTCGTAATTATGCCCGAATTACGCCAAGTCCGCCACAATAATGAATAAAAGGAGAGGAAGACGCCTGGCTGGATCAACTCCCTTATCCTCTTGATCTCCATCTCTTTCTTCTTTGTCTGCCAGCTCTCCCTCTTGATCTAACAACTCTCACACTTGATATACCACTCTTCTTGATCTACCACCTCTCTTTCTTAATCTACTATCTCTCCTTGGTCTGCCATCTCTCCTACTATGCTTGATCTACCTCCTCTCCTTTTTCATGTAGCACCTATTCCTGATTAAACATACCTTCTTGATCTACCAGCCTCTTCTTGAACTACCACACCTTCTTGGTCAACCACTCCGTCTTGACCTACCACCTCTCCTTGTCTACCTTTCCTTCGCAGTTCCGCTAAGTCCTCCGTGACTATGTGTGGGGAGGAAAGCCCGCCCGCACGCACTCTATCACCCTCATCTCTGACAGCCTTATGACTCCCTCTCTACCTCGATCCTCACACGGGGGCCACCGCAGGCTCCTTCATCCTCACCACAGAGGAAGGGATGATTACTTTTTATGTCAGGGGAATGAAGCCAGAAACACAAAGTACCGAACTGCGGGCATAGTCCAGGATGAGACGTGTTTTCGTTTCATGCTGGACACAAAATGAAGCCACAAAACACAACTCTGAATTGTTCCCATGTAATCTTGGCACAAAATGAAGTAAGACACACAGAACCGTAATTTCAGGTTCCATAAAAGATGAAATACAGACTAGGCTACTTCCTTTTCTCTCGTGGCTGCAAAGTGAAGCCAGAAATACGGTAAGGAAACCACAGGTCCCGTGAAGAATGAAATACACTTTTTTTTTTTTTTAATAATCTGCAGCAAATACACAGAAATTAAGAATAAGATAAACCTCATTTTATCACTAGTACAAAATCATGCCAGAAATACACGAAACCGAATATACAGATCCCGTCGAGGATGAAATACGCTTTCTTCTATCCTTGCCAGCTAAATAAAAACTAACCCATACAGTACTAACCTAGCAGTCGGCTTCAAGGGTAACGATATTTACTTCCTTTTTGTAAGTTTCTCCAAAGCTGAGTATAACTGTGACCGAAAAAAGTAAAATAAAGAAAAGACGGCACTGAGCTGAATGACATAATCACACACAAAAAAGGAGATAAACAATACTACCTATTCTCAGCAACGAGAGCTGAAAAATAGCCACAGACGGCGGTATTTTCCCAGAAGGATGGGCGCAGAGGAGTTATGAGGGGGAAGGGAACTCGTGGGGGGAAAACAGTAAGAATACAACAAGGAAGGCGTGACAGATATAGGCGGCTGTGGATTTATGTCACTGTGGAGGCGGGGAGGTGAGGGTGAGAGACAGGGTGAGGGAGAGAGAGATGAGAGAGGGGAGAGTGAAGGTGAGGGGGGATGGGAAGGTGGACGGCAAGAAGAGGGTAAGAGTGACGGCGAGAGTTGGGAAGACGACTGTGAGGGTGAGGGTGAGAGTTTGGGAAAGTGTAAGGGCGAGAGTTAGAGTCAGGGTGAGGGTTGGGGCGAGAGTGAAGAAGACGAGGGAGAGTGTGAGGGTGAGACTGAGGGACTAGGAGAGTGTGAGAGGGAAGGGGAGGGGGTCGGAGAAAGATAAAGAGGGTAGGGGAGGGAATGTAGACTGAAGAGACATATGGTATTGTCTTTGCTCGAGGTAATTGAAGTGGTAGGCTGCGACAGATGTATGGGAGCAGGAGTGGTTTGGGAATACACTGGAAATAATGGACAAGAGACCAGTTGGCTAATGACTATATAGCCTCCTGAGGTACGCTGTTTATAAGCTGAATCTTTTAGCCTAACCCTTGAAAATGGTTATGTTTGTTTATCTGCGTACTGAGATGCAAGCTTCTCTGAGCGACGTGAAAAACGCTTACAATTTCACGCCTAAACCGATACACCGAATGAACGTCTGGCCTCCGTCCCGACAGGAGAAGAAAAAGAAACAGAAAAAATGTCGTCGTACTAAAGGGGTTAATAATACTCTACTTAAGGATACAGGTAATGAAAGATTATGACTACTTGAAAGAGTAAACAAATGGGTGGACTTTTTGTGTGTGTGGATATTAAGCTATACTGTGCAGGGTGAAAGCTGCCGTGTGTGTGTGTGTGTGTGTGTGTGTGTGTGTGTGTGTGTGTGTGTGTGTGTGTGTGTGTGTGTGTGTGTGTGTGTGTGTGTGTGTGTGTGTGTGTGTGTGTGTGTGTGTGTGTGTGTGTGTGTGTGTGTGTGTGTGTGTGTGTGTGTGTGTGTGTGTGTGTGTGTGTGTGTGTGTGTGTGTGTGTGTGTGTGTGTGTGTGTGTGTGTGTGTGTGTGTGTGTGTGTGTGTGTGTGTGTGTGTGTGTGTGTGTGTGTGTGTGTGTGTGTGTGTGTGTGTGTGTGTGTGTGTGTGTGTGTGTGTGTGTGTGTGTGTGTGTGTGTGTGTGTGTGTGTGTGTGTGTGTGTGTGTGTGTGTGTGTGTGTGTGTGTGTGTGTGTGTGTGTGTGTGACGTATATTTGTTTCAGTGTATCTACGTGCTTATATCCTCCTGTGCAACAATTACGTTCTCTCTCTCTCTCTCTCTCTCTCTCTCTCTCTCTCTCTCTCTCAGTCTTATTGTTGGGTACTGCACGACGAGTTTTATGATACACAGGGAATGAAGTCTTTGTGTCTGCAGCTTTTGTTGTAGACGGGAAATAAAGCAATCTCGGAAGAATTGCATCCCCGAGACTGCAGTGGCCTTGTGGAAATGAGGCAAACAGGATCCACTGAAAACTCCATATACACTCGCCTGGTATTTCTGAACGTGTCTCCTCGGCTGTGATATTTTGCATTTATCCATTTATTTATTTACTTATCTATCTATTTACTGTTTACACCTCATACTTTGCCTTGGTATTTCTTGATGTTTCTGCTTGGCTGCCATTTATCACATTTATTTATTTACTTATTTATCTGTGTTTATTTAATACACCACATATCTTCCCCCTGGCATTCACTTGACGTCTGTGTTTGACTGTCATTTATTTTATACGTTCATTTTATTCACTTTTTATTCATTGAAGGTGTGCTATGTGGAATGGTATTAGTGGATACAGGGGAAAATGGCAGCGGTATGAGCTGCGATGAAGTCAGCATGCTGTAAAAACTTAGGGCACGATGATTCAGACAAGCCTCTAATTCATGAACGTAAATTCAAAACACCTGTGGTGATAGGAGATACTTAGATTGCATTCTAGTTTACCTAAAGCAGTCAAAAGTGAGTTCAAAAAGTACGACTGTAATTTATTTATTTTTTGTTCTGTGTTTTATTAATTATATAATACAAATGGGAGTTTACCTTCCCCACCAGACGATTTTATTCAGCGTGGGGGAGCGCCTAGTACTGAGGGAAGCAAATAAAGGCTGCATAATCCCACTAGTTCGAAAAGTCTCTCCTAAACTGAATAAAACTGCCTGGACGTAACAAAACTAAACAAAATATGCGCAATCGCAGCTGAGGGATGTGTAAGTTCGTACGTCTGTGCCTTCTCCAGCAAAGAATCGTCTATCCCCTTCCTGCTTTGCATCCCTCGCTCTCCCTCGTGCACTGGGAGTCGATTTATCCCCCTTCATCCCCTGCTTCACATTCTGCATCTGAAAGTTCTCGCTCCAGTAAGTCGACCCCGATGCTCTCAGAAGGGGCTACACGCACACCTCTGCACAGCACCCTTATCGGATCCCCTTCAAGCTGAGTGTGGCGAAACAACACACAATAGTTGCTTAGTTTAGCCCCTTCCCGCAGAGGATGTAATTTTATCTTAATCTTGCTCTCTCCTGACGATTTTATCCATCTCGGGACAAACTTTTCGAACTAGAAGGGTTTGACATAGATATTGTTCTCACTACCACAGACCTCTCCGAAAGCAGATATTATCTTATAGCAGCAGCAAATAATAACTACAAAAAGACGTCACTGTTGTGAATGGGGTTACGCGAAAGGGTATGTTATTGTGCTAACCTTGGTATCTTCCAATGCGCTTACACTGATGAAATATGCTGAAAAAACATTGTAGTAATTGTGCCCTATTTTAAGGCCCGTCAAATATTCGCAAGGAGAAATTGTGTACACATTATTCTCCATACTGTGAGTCTACCATAATTTTAATCCACGTCTGAGGGTTCAAATACAACTGAAACCCACCTATTCCGCCACTGGGTATAATTTGTGGGCATGTCATTCACCTGCCCTGTACTTTTTTATAATCATCCATTCCCATCACCAACAGTCAAAATATTCATAAGCAGGTCAAATATTCAGTTCACTCACAGGATCCACAAAACCCCTGACTCTCCCTACCTTCGCCACGAGCCATCCTCCCCTCTGTTTAATACATAAGTGTATGGGAAGTGTTTGTGCTGCTCCAGCCCTCTATCTGCCACAAGTGCTTAGCGAGGTAAGATGAGAACAAAAGGAAGCAGGATCAAGGGAAGGGGAGATGAGGGGAACACGGTAAGCGTATTAATATCTCTCTCTTCTGGGAATAGAAGATCAAAAACTGGACTGGGAAAGGCAGCCCAGCGTAATGTACCGTAAAGGAGTATGAGGAAATTCTGGCGGAATTATTGATACTGATTAAAATGGGCTGGGGGAGGTATAGTACATTACCGGAAAGACTTAAGGCAGGGTTCCGTGGCTGGGGTTGGAGCACCAGAATGGCCCCTCAGTTATCGATTGTGTTACCAGTGTTTCCACGTTTAAGGTATTTACAGTTTAGGGAGATCCTCTACTCAGGGTCAGTTAGATTTGTACAAGTGGTTGGGATATGTCTTGATTCTTGTTTAGCCGTAACAGAAAGTGTAATTAACAGGTAGCGCGATTAATTTAACACTCGTGATGATCGTTCACAGACAATTAGTGCGAGCGGTAGGAAGGCTCTTTAGTGCGAGGACCAATGTAAAACGGTACTTCTTATATACTCCATTGATAACGTGATTTCTCTACAGTTGATAAGTTTTAAAAGTGTGTCTACCGTAATCTTTCCTGGCTATATATGAAACTATGATGTTCCTATTTTGCGGGAATATTTAAGATTTATGTACACTCAATTCCCCAAACTAGTTCCCTCCAAATTTCAACCTACAGCAGTGCATGTCCAACTGTTACAGATATTTTAGAATGGAGGGCACGAGTAATCTGGCATATGTATTTTTTTTCTCTTTCCTCTATTCACCTGTAGAAAAAAAAAAAAAAAATCCTGCGGCTGCTACAGTAAGCCCCACCCTGGATGTCTGGCCTAAGTACCGGCACTGTGCTACATTTTCTCCCTTATGAAAGTGCCGTAATTCACGCTTCCTATAATATTTGCTCTCTCTGTATTTTGTGTATTCTTGGTACTCCCAGACGCTATTATTTAGTTTGAGAGAGAGAGAGAGAGAATGTGTGTGTGTGTGTGTGTGTGTGTGTGTGTGTGTGTGTGTGTGTGTGTGTGTGTGTGTGTGTGTGTGTGTGTGTGTGTGTGTGCAACCTGTCCTTAAACAATAAATCCTTCCCTCCACCCTTTCAATACACTATCAGAAACCAACAAACTACATATACTTCCCCGCCTCCCGCGTTTTTTATTCACTCGGAACTACTCTGTTGGGCTCCACCTGGATTCTGTCTCCTACCTGCCCCCATTCTATGCTGTCCCTGCCTCATTTCTTATTCACACAAGTCCTCCCAGGGCGCCGTGCGTGGAAGGAGTGGGGAAGGATGGAGGATCGGACGCATCTCAAGGCCAAAATATTCTTGGAAGGTTTCTGTTGGAGTATATTTTTTCTCCTCACGAAAAGAGCGATTTTTTTTTTTAAACCCTGACGATCACTAATCCCTGCTAGCTCAGTTGATGGCTTAGCGTACTTAAACTGAAGGGTTGACCTGATTATGGCTCGTCTGATCTAACCTGACGATGATCCCTACCTTCTTTCTGCTCAGCTGAATCCCAAATGAATTAAGACTGAAGGGTCGATATGACTAAAGTGGTTTTGTATTTTTTCTGGAAGATCCATAACCCCTTCCAACTCAGGGGATGGCCAAATCTAGTTATACTGGAAAGTCAACTAACTAGTTACCATGGAGACCCTTCCTATCTCACAGCTGTGGCTAATCAAACTTCACGCATACACGACCCGGTATTCAGGCTTAGGAAATGACCAGTTACGTCAGGGATTTGAAATGACTATAGATTTTATATACAATGAACGAAGTTGTGTAATTTTTTAATCTAACGAGTGCGATATTCCTTTTTTCCTTGACGTAAATGAAAGATGCTCTGTAATGTCCTTGCATGCTCCCAAGGCAGTTTCCCTTCCCACACCACTCTTCGTGTAAATAAGAAAAAGCAGTATAGGAGGGGGAGCTCTTGGCAATGTTATCTGTCTAGTGAGAATATCTGGCTATCGACCAGTGGAACGGGGAAATGTATTCTCTTTCAAGGTAATGCACGAAATGAGATTTACCCTAAAATATATGTTACATGGTAACGAAGCCTGTCCACTATAGAGATTTAACAGACAGACAGACAGGCAAAGAGACAGAAACACAGACAGACAGAGACAGATAGGCAGAGACAGGGAGACCGACAGACATTCAGAATGACACATAAATAGATAAAAAGACTGATTTATTCATTCGGTGAAGAAACTATTCAAACTAAAAAAAGAAAAAAAATTGTAGCCCCTTCACTTCTAAAAATCTTAAATTACACTTTCTGGTGGTAGGCTGAGTAAAGTCAAAACTACTTCATTGCAGCAAAGGGTTAAGCACACAGGATACACGAGGCAAAGAGGAGGATAAAGCAAACGGCGAGGGGAACATGGAGGAAAAGAGAGGACATAAGAGAGGAAATGGAAGTGTCAGGAAGAGAGACAGGGGAGGGAGGAATATCTGGAGGGTGAGGGGGGAGGGGAAGGGAGGTGATTGAGGGAAGTAAGGAAAAGGAAAGAGAAGGAGAGGTAAGGGGAGGGCGTGAAGCAAGGGGGAGACACAATTGAGAGAGTGAGGGTGAGAGTAGTGGAGTGAGGGGAAAGAAAGTATGGTTAGGAGCCGAGGGGAGAAAGATGAGATGAAGGATGAAGAGAATGAGGGACGAAGGGAGTGGAGTGAGGGAAGTGGGTGAAAAGGTGTTGGGTGAGGGTCGAGTTGTGTGGCTGGGGACAAGGGAATATCCAGAGGTGTTAAAGGGAAACTGAAGCGAGCTGAAATACAAAAGAGTGTGAGATAACCCTTCCGTGAGGCGAATAACACTAAAATGCCACTGCAGTGGAGAGAAATGTGAGTGTATGTGAGTGAGGCGGTAGCGGAGAGGGGGAGAGGGAAGCCACGGACGAGATGGAGGGATGGGGTGGAGAGGTAGGTGAGTGAGAGTGTGTGAGCTGGAAAAACGACAGTACGATGTTGGAGGACAGGGTGTCGTGGAGGCCGTTTGTCTCTGGCCACCCCTTCCGGGATTTAGGAGTCTGGCTATACAAAGAGAAAGGCCCCACGTGGAAGATATAAACAGACCACATTCACGGTAGACAACACTGGTTTAATGAGGTCCTTTACACCTTGCCTGCGGTCAGTTTCTTATGAGGTGTTGTAGTGCGACAATTAATAAACCGCACACATAGCACATGTACGCTATGCTCTATCTATTTTAAATTGGGCTAAAATGATCGTCTCTCCACTATAAATACTGGGACATACCAAGAAATTCATACTAGAATATGGTAACAATCACGATGAAGTGCTATGAAAAGGACATGGAGCCGATATATTGTCTTACTCTACCACTTGACAACGAGAAATAAGGTGCGAAAGGACGAAAATCTCCACCAAGTTAATGTGGACAACTATAACAGCATCTCTGTGATTTTTTGGCCATCCCTTCAACATTTTCTGAACCGACAGTATCGCTTGGAAACATCCCCCAATGAAGCAGGGAGCATTCCTTACGTACGACTTTTGCTGCTTTTGTAACTCCGGATTCATTTTGACGTGAACCCAGTAGATTTTAGGCAGCCACTTCAGCTGGGCGTTTCCACAGGGCTTTTGTTAAAGGGTGGTAGAATTATCTGTTGTGAATGTGAGGTGCGTGAGTGGAATAACAACGATGTGGTATGGGGGCCGCATTACTGTGTGGGCATAATGGATTGTTTGTCAATTTCCTTTGCTATAAATATCCGTTTATGCAAGAAAGTTTATACTGCAGAGACTCTCGGTTAAACAAAGCCTAATAATCATGTCAAAAGCACACGTTACATCCCAATAAAAGCGCCCAAGAAGGTAAAGAACCAACCCACACTCCTTATGCTAAAAAGAAACTCGATGATGAAAGTAAACAATAGCATTCAGGCAAGCGGGCGGGGATCTCACTTGGGAAAAATAATAAGAGAAACAATAACACCAACCAAGAACGCGCCGAGGCTTTTAAGGAGGGATATAAGCATAATCTTTTTTTTTTTTTTTTTTTTCCAGGATAGAGCCCAAGAATTGTTTAGAATGTAAAGAAGGGGGAGGCAGAGGGGGGCAGACTTACCTCGTAGCCTACCTGCACACCTGGCGGATATGAGTAAAGTACCTGGATGGTGGAGATGGTACATGTTAGAGGGAGGGGAAGAGGGGGCAAGAGGAAGGGAGGTAAGGAGGGAGAGAGGCGAGCTGGGGAAGAAGGTAAGCACTTGTAGGTAGGAGTATTGGGAGGAGGCAGGTAATAAGGAGGGTGGATGGAAGAAGGAAAAAAGAAAAAGGTAGGTACCGGTAGGCAGGTAAATTAAAGCGCACGGAAGAGGAGGAGGAGGCGGAAAGGTACCCGGTAAGTATGTAGGACTATGGAGGAGGTGAAGGAGGAAAGGGAAGGTGGGAAGAAACGCAGGGATGAGGTGAAGGAACAAAGGAAGTGGAGGGGGAAGAGAAGTAAACGAAAAATGAGGAATAAGGGAAGAGAAAGTAGGTGACGATAATGGAAGAGAGAGACGGCAATTTCTGTCCCTACTCAATAATAATAACAAATACGCACACACACACACACACACACACACACACACACACACACACACACACACACACACACTTTACAAATACAACAAATAAGTAAGAGGTCTACATACGGACAGGGTTTACATATGATCACCACAGACTCCTCCATAAGCCTAGTGTAAGAAGACAGTACCCCAAAATAAAGCCAAGATGCAGAAACGCAATAATGCTGGAATGTGGCATCTCGTCGCACCCCGGAGAGCAAAACAAAGCGGGAGAGGAAAAAAGTTTGTGGTTTCTGCATTTCAGAGTATTCACGCCCAGAGGAAAAACAAGTTAACGCAGGGAAAAACGGGGAGGACTTGGGGGTGACTTGAGAGAAAGTTGGTGTTGGTATTCTCAGCAGCTAAGGAAGCTCGCAGCACCTTCTCCTTACCGACTTATTAGTGTACCTGTGTAAAGCATATAAGTGCTTTCTTGCATATTACTGATACGAGACATGTGGAAAATAAAGTAATATAAATAAAATGCCAGCGAATTTTAGTGTAACATGCCAAATACATCCCCAAATAGGAGATGCCAGAAAACACCCCCTAAGACAACAAGAATACGGGCTTTGGTGTCGGAAAGGTGGCTGTGTTCAGGTGGAAGGTGGTGGCACTGTGGGTTCTTGCTCCGGCTACCATTGAAGTTAACAGAGGAGTCTTTTGAGCCACACAAAACCTCACCTGAGTCGAAATGGTGTTCCTGATGCAGAGAGAGAAATCCATCACTCTGTCTCGCTATCTATCTGACCACCTACTGCATTTATCTATCTACATCTATCCGCATAAAGATTTTGAGTGGTTCAGGCGTTGTCCCGACTCAGAGGACTTTTATTGGAGCATGTAGCACTTTGCCACCGAATGACCTTCCTGACGTCAACCAATGGCCCGTAGGTGGAATCAAACGACCTGCAGCAGTCCATGTTGTCGCCATCTCCCAAACTGTATTGCAAGGTGAACAGGGACGACGGGGAAACAAACTGCACCAAACATTCTGACCAGTAGAAGAATCGAACCTGAATATGCTCCGAGAACAAGATCCAAGGAGGGAAAACGCTGTTTCGCCAATTATTTGCTTAACGATTAAAAGAAACCTAGGGGGCCTTAAACGCTAAACAAAAGCATGATTAATATTCTGGTCAAGAATTATGTGCTTCATTCTAACATATAAGACGGACGAAGTACCGGAGAGGGAACCTTCACGCGTTGGCACCGATAAGACAGGTGGTGGAGGTGCTCGACTATACAAACGCAACTGAAACCACTCCATTTCCCCCCCAAGAAAGGACAGTGAGCTGCAGAAGGAGGGCAACTTCAACCTACAGACCACTGGGTTCACTTACAGATGAGCCTGGGGATGGAACTACTACTACTACGATTCGATTACTATTACTACTACTACTACAACTGACCATTATTTTCAGAAACTATCAATATCCCACGGCTGAGGGACCGACGGGAATATAATCATTGTCCCCCACAAACTAAGCGCTGATTCAATAACTTGGTTTCCGCTCACCTCATGCTCCCCTGACGCGCTTTGTGTTAACTGTTTTAAGAGAGGTAGTTGGTATGCTGTGGCCACTTTCTCTCGCGTTTGGATTAGTTTCCCCTTTCAATTCTCAAATCCTTCTCCATTAGCTAATTCTCTCTTACAGTACATCCCTTTCATCAATATCCTCTTCTTTTATCTAATTATGTCTTCCGTCTCTCTCTCTCTCTCTCTCTCTCTTTCCACTCACTTATTTTTTTATTTCCTGTGCAGTTATTCGGATTTCCTCAATTTTCACTGTGTCTTTTCGTCTCTCTTCCTCTCGCCTTTCTTCCTCCATCACATGTACTTCTCTCCCTCTCTCTTCCTCCATTCTTCCTTTAGTTGCATTTTTCCCTCCAACCTATTAATTAATTCTCTATCCATGCTTCTTCCTTTTCTTTTTCCTCCAATATCTTTCTCTCCTCCTCTCTTGCATATCCTCTTTTCCAATTCCTCTTCCTTTCCCTCAGTCTCTTCTCATTTCCATCTCCCATCATCCTTCGCTTTCACTAATATTCCTTATTCTTCTTCTCATCCCTTTTTCCTTCATCATCTCTATCTGTTCATTTCCCTCATTTTTATCTCCTTCAAATTTCAAATCCTTCCTTTCCTCTGCATACTCTTTAAGACAAGTTCTCTTCCTTACTTACCTTTCCTTCCTTCTCAGGCTTATTCTCTCCCTTATAACTGCTTAACTTTCTCCCTGCCACCGTCTCCCTTTCACTTCTTCCTTCCTTTTTCCCATGTCTCCTAATGTTATACCTAAGTTGCGAATGGCTTCCTCTGTGCCGCAAAAATTACACGGATATACCTGTAATTCAGAAAGCTTTCCACTCACAAACACTGCTGTATAATATCAACAGTTTTTAAATACATACAACAGATCTAGCAATTACCTCAGCAGTTACCTTTGCATTTTATATGGAATTCTGTTTTTAATGCTTTCAGTTCACGCAAACAACACTCACGTAAATTGTCCTTCCCTGCCCACGCGAATAAATATGCAAGAGAGTAGGCGTATCAAAACAAGAGAACACACACACACACACACACACACACACACACACACACACACACACACTCACACAGGTAATAATGCATGAACATTCGCATAGGTGCATTGTTAAAAAGGGCACACACATCACACATTCATTTTTTTTTTTTAATAACTCACGTCAAAGCATAAACACATCTATACACACCCACACCCACACACACACACACAAGCTCACAACTATGTCGGAACAATATAATCCTAAGGTTCTCTCTCTCTCTCTCTCTCTCTCTCTCTCTCTCTCTCTCTCTCTCTCTCTCTTACGCACACACACAAACACACACACAGCAACTGAGACTGTTTGAAGAACTCAGCTGTAAAGAAAATTCTCAATGGACCACGTTCAGGAAAGACCGAAAACTAAATATGACAGACAGACAGACAGACTGGAAGACACAAAGGGACAAACAGAGAGACACAGAGTGACACAAAGGCGATGATACAGAATCCGAAAACGATTATTGAGAGAGAGAGAGAGAGAGAGAGAGAGAGAGAGAGAAACTACGACAATAATCCCCAAATGAGAGCATTTACCTTAAGAATACAATCCTGCATTATATATATATATATATATATATATATATATATATATATATATATATATATATATATATATATATATATATATATATATATATATATATCATAAGCCATATATTAAATTCTGAAACTGAGACTGATGGAAACAAGACAGTGAAACCGGCGGGGCCTGCCTGTGAATACTGTGTGAAATTTCCCCGCTGGTAGGTGGAATGTGAGAGAGAGAGAGAGAGAGAGAGAGAGAGAGAGAGAGAAACCCAAACAAGAAGGGATGAGACACTGTTTTCAGCTGTGTAATGTGTAATCAATTGCATATACATCTCATCTCATCTCATCTCATCAGCCGTTTGAGTGTCCACTGCAGGACCGGCCTATCCCTACCGAAGAGGGGACGATACAGCCAATGTATCTCTACTAAGTAGCTTAGGCTGTCTAGTTGATTGTATGTAGGGTAAGAAGTGCTTGTAAGTGTAATTGTAATGTTGGAGTGGCTTTGGATGTGTGTGTAGTCTGTGAACAAGTGTAATCGGCCCGCGCAAGCCGACTGGGTGCAAGCATACTAATGGTATGCGACACTGGTTCAACCACAGCACCCCTTGTATTACCCCAAAGCAGTACGTGGCCTGAAGAACGCTCCCAAAGTTTATTACCCAGGCGGGCAGCAAACCCTCGTTCTTCAGTGTATGAACACGCACACTTTACCACTGTACCAGCGGCTCTGCATATATATATATATATATATATATATATATATATATATATATATATATATATATATATATATATATATATGTAGTTTTTTTTTTTTTTTTTTAAAAATTCTTAAAGCGTTAACTCAGTCCGCAATTTTTGCATGAGAAAATTTACTTCCGAAAACTTTCTGAACTGACTGGTTAGCAAAAGAGGAAAGGAATATTATAATATAGAGAATTACTGCGGTCATGAATGTGGAAATATACAAACTAATGAATTAGAGAGGATGACATTCTTCCTTTTCCGGATTCGTGTCGCGTGCTCTAATAAGGTAGTATTTCTCTATGTGGCTGACGATTTCACCTTTTCTAAAAGTTTCCAGTACCTTAAATACGAGAGAGAGAGAGAGAGAGAGAGAGAGAGAGAGAGAGAGAGAGAGAGAGAGAGAGAGAGAGAGAGAGAGAGAGAATATACTGTATATACTGGAAGGAACAGGAAGGGAAATTTCGAGAGGGTACGAAGTTGAGGGTTGGTTGGAGAATGGGGCTGGGGAATCGATAGGTTGACGGATGAGACGAGACGAGAGAGAGAGAGAGAGAGAGAGAGAGAGAGAGAGAGAGAGAACGGGGAGGTGAGAAACAGGCAAATAAAGACCAGGGGAGAGAGACAAATGACAAGGGAAAGCACGGAAATAGAAAGGAAGAGACGGGTGACAGAGAGGGAAGCGAGACAGGTGGTACGAAGGACGTTTGAGAGAGGAGGGCTGAGAAAAGAGAGACGGAAACAGTGAGAGAGAGAGAGAGAGAGAGAGAGAGCAGAAGGAAGGGTGTGAGAGGGGTGTGAAGAAACGTGGCGAGAGAGGGAGAGAGAATGAAAACTAAATAAAAAGGAGGAGGGAAGAGACAAGAAACTAAAGATGATAAAAGAAGGGGAACTGAGAGGGGTAAGAAAATAGAGAAAAGAAGAATGACTGGAAGATGAAAATGATAGGTGAGCATAGAGACGAAAAAAGGAGAAAAGTACGAAAATTAAACCAAGCAGAGATGAGGCATATGAGAATGAAACAGAAACCAGTCGAAGGAAGTAACAGGTAATATAAAACAAAAGAAATAAGGATGTGGAGTGATAGAGCCAAGAGAGAAAATAAAAAGAGAGAGAGAAAGAAGAAAAGAATGTCAAGAGGAAATTCACAGGCGAGGGGTGAAACTGAAGGAGAAGAATCATAGAAATGAAATACAGAGTCAAGAGAACTGAATGACACAAAGAACAAATAAAAGATAAAAAGAAAAAAAATCCATAAAAAATACCTTGTAAAACGTGATGTATTAATCGAAACTGATATATGCCGGAAGGAGATATGCAATGTCAAAAAGAAGGAAGAAGAAAAAGAATGAAGAAGAGACGTAAAAGAGAAACGAAGATAAATTAGAGGGAGAACGAAAAATCCACCAAAAATACATAAAAAACGTGAGATATTGGTTGAAATGTAAATACCAGCAGGAGAGATGCCATGTCAGAAAGGAGGAAGAAAAAAAGGAATGATAAAAGGAAGTAAAACAGAAGCGAAGGAAACACAAAGAGAGAAAAACGAAAAATCCACCAAAAAATACATTGCAAAAGTGAAATACTGGTTGAAATATGGATACCAGGAGGAGATATGCCATGTCAGAGAGGCTGGGCAGAGTGAGTGAGGACGAGGCCATAAATTTCTGAAATGCCGTATACCATGCTTTATTGCGTCATGCTCGTCGTTTATTTTATTGACTCTGTTTTACCCTGATATTGTTTTTGCGAGATTTATTCCCCATTTGCACACAAGAAATAAACAGCATTAATAAACAAGCACACAGCTGGCTTCCATCGAGAGGATATTTTACTTATTAATTTTGAGAATGGAAAAAGACAGATACACAAAAACCTATGAGAGAGAGAGAGAGACAGAGAGAGAGAGAGAGAGAGAATGCTCATGGGGCGGCTGTGACCTCATTACGGCCACCACTAGAGGAGCAAAAAGAAATAATGAAAGTTTATCCAAAATGCTTTTAATGACCTAACCATCTCTCAGTAATTTATTCTTTCACTTCGAGGGGTCTTTTCAAAACTGAATAAGATCCTCTGGTGAATGGAAGTTGAAAATCGAAACATAATGATTAACATGTAATTATCCATTTAATATTCATCACGAGACGCCTGGTACACATGGCCAGAACGTGCATGGAAAAAATTTAGAATTAATTAGTGACCCCATACCAACGAACATATAAAGCCTATCTCCACAGAGTGTGTTCCCCCTTCCCTAACTCACGCTCCACCAGCCTATCTCCACTGGATGTATTCCCTCTTCCCTAACCCACGCTCCCCCATCCCAATCCATACCACCCACTCCTCTCCATCCACCCTCTCCATTTTTCTATCCCCCCCCTTCCCCCGCCAACGCCGCCCCTCATACAAAACCCATATTCAAAGGGTGTACTCGCCCCGTCTTGCCCCATTACTGACCACGATCTGCCCCACAACCCGCCACAGGCAAGTGAACTGGAGACGATTTCATTCAGCTGAGATTGAGTCATAGGAGCATTACTGTTTACAGTCACCTTTTTTATTTAAATCTACCCATACTTTAAAAATAATATCAAATCTGCTTTTCTATTTTTTCGCCTCTTCCTCCTCCTCCTTTTCTTCTTCTTCCTCCTCCTCCTCCTCCTCTTTTTCTTCGTCTTCCTCCTCAAAAAGAAAGAAAAAAAAGTATCCTACGCTGCATAAAATCGTCCGTAAGTATCAAGAATAATCTAATTAAAAACTTATCCTAATGGAGTTAGCAATATAATTTATTAACCACATACTTTTTCATATTTAATTTCTCACATCTTTGCTTTATTATATGTACAACTGAGGTCGGGAAGAAGGCTCCACTTTTTGGTCGAAGAAGTACGAAACTCTGACACATTATTCTGAAAAGTCTGTTGCGTTTCGAAGACAATATCACTAAGTCTCAAAATTCATTGTTCACTGTCTCGCTATTTATCGTAAGGTTGTAGATCGAGATGAAAGTCCTCAATAACTTCATCACTCAAAAATGTTTATCACATTTTATTTTTTTCATCTTTAACCTTATACTTATTCTTGCTTACACATACTTGCCTAATTTATTCTTTTTATCTCACCTTACCCGATGAAAAAAAAATATATATAACATTAGCTCTATTATTTTTTCGCCTCCTCCAAAAAAAAATATATAAGCGAGGACCTGAACGCCCTCGTCATTTTTTCATTTAATTAACTTGATTGGTGTTTTGACGCTTTCATAAAATTCGTGACATGACGTTAGTAGCTCTTGACGCTTTCAGATTTTCGCTGCATATTTCTTTTTTCTTTTTTTTTTGAGTGAGAGACAAACATCATTCATTAACTTCTTTTCAGTGCGATGCCGGCTTTATTTGTCCACTTATATTACTTCCATGCGATTTTGTACTACTGACAAAAGGCTAATAATCGAGAAAAACTGTCCAAAAATTAATGAAAGCTGTAACTGATCCCTCCACGTCGATAATTTATTCTGTGATTAAAATTCGTCTGGGAAAAAGGAAGATTACTAAAAATATGTAATCTAACTGCATGAGTTAAGCCCTTCAATGAGATTATGTCCTTTGTATCTTATACTTGCTTTCTCCAGACGACAAATTTAAGCGTAAGAGAACTTTTTTTTTCAGTAGGAGGGGTTCAGCAGCACCTTAGATAAGAGAGGACTTTTCTGAATGAAATAAAATAATGGAAATTATAATAATAAGCAAATAAAAACACAGGATTTAATGGAGCAACAGTCTGGATTCTGATGAAGAAAAAAAATGAAGCCAATACAAAAAAGTTGGTATTCGTATTTCCTATTTCAAAACACACGAATACAAAGAAACACTGTCAGTCCCAATGTTAATACGAATACCTAGTGAAAGTAATCATACACAAACTCATATATACTAATCAGTGGGGAAAATAAGGCGTACATTGCCACAACCAGTGAGAAATTACAGATGGTTAAACCTTATTATAGAAAATGGTATTAGGTATACCAGAGTTATTCTTTGCAAATAAACTGTGTGTGTGTGTGTGTGTGTGTGTGTGTGTGTGTGTGTGTGTGTGTGTGTGTGTGTGTGTGTGTGTGTGTGTGTGTGTGTGTGTGTGTGTGTGTGTGTGTGTGTGTCATATATCATAGGACAAATTGTATTCTGAAACAGTGAATATGCAATAAGGAAACAATAAACCCCGCAGGTAACAAAACTGGCTACACACACACACACACACACACGCGTCAGCATCCTATTTATTTCAATGCAAGGAACACGTTTCCTCTCTCCAACCCCTATTTCACTTACTCATAAAATAAAGATTACCATTTCCTATGTTACAATCCTCATGGCGTATCAAGAGCCTCTTACGAATAAAGAACAGGCTTACGAAAAGTTAAAGATAAATATTTTGTGGCACTGTGATGAATATAAGTGAAGTTAATGACACGATGAGGTTTCATGGAATTTCTGGTTGTGTGATTTGGAGTACTGATAGGAAAAGATGAAAAAAAGAAAAAACTTACCTATAAATGCTACAGCTGGTTAGTTGTGAATCTTCTCGAGGCTGATCCATATTCCTACATCATTACTTTGGGTTCTCAAGCCGCCAGGTCTGTCAAGGGTAAAAATGAAATGTGTATAAATCACCAATTATTTAGTTGACATATTTGAACAAGAATATACCAGGACATCGGATTCCAAGAGTTAAGGACAACAAGAAATTCTACCAGTTTATATACCCGTATGTTTTAATAGATTCCGCTCGCAATTGTTCTCGTTTAAGATTCTCTCTTTGACATTTGGCCTATTTCTTTAAATCTACTGGAGTAAGTAAAACCCTAGGACGGTGTATATTATAATGTCTAATGAATCTGTAATTTTTCATATGATATAAACACATTCAGCATAGGAGAGACTCTTCGATATGAACAGGATAGGCGTACATTTTATCAATCTTATTGCTACCATATATCTTCTAAAGAAAAAAAAATTAACAATCGTCTCGTGCTCTATTCAATGAAAAAATAGATATTCCCTTTTCAAGTGACAGGGGAAAAAATGTGTCCTCGGCCGCAAAGGATGAAAAATATACAATCTCCCTCCCTTGTTTTCACTGGCCCCTCTCTCTCTCTCTCTCTCTCTCTCTCTCTCTCTCTTCCAAGCCCAGTCATCTCCTTTAGCCTGTCTCATCAATCTGGTTTCCACTATTTCTCCATCACGCCCCTTGACATTTTTCTTTCAGCCAGTGGGAAACCTTCTATATTCTTCTCTCTCTCTCTCTCTCTCTCGTACTAAAAAGGGTTAATGAAGGCTATATCAAACCCTCCAGTCCATAAGGTCTTCTCAGCTGAATAAAATCGTCCTGACAGAGCATGGATATGGGAAAATTTACGTCATCGTAGTGAAAAGGCTAACACTTGACAAAATTACTTCTTTATTTAGGCTAACTACATCGTATATTTTGGCCTGAAATTAGCTGAAATAATTACACTCTCTCGGTATCAAACTTCAGGGAGATAGTCTGCAAGAAGACGAGACGAGAGAGAGAGAGAGAGAGAGAGAGAGAGAGAGAGAGAGAGAGAGAGAGGGGGGGGAGGGAAACACGGCATGAGAGTGACACCTGCGGGAAAGTTGAGGGAGGAGGGAGGAGGGAAAATGACGGACCAGGAAAGAGGGATGAGGGGAAATATGGAGGGCCAGGGAAGGAGGGAACTTAGAGCAGGCGCGATTTTGTGACTAAGCCATGTAATACTCTAATTAACCATGAGTTTTATAAGAATTTAGCAACGTCTTTCTTGGGTAGTTTCTGAGATGCTTAAGTTAAACAACATTTTTATAGAGACAAAAATGTATAAAAGTTTAGTAAATGGTGATAGTCTCTCTGGCCATTTTATAGTTTATATAGTTCGCTTAGAAATTTTTATGATGAATGCCTTGAGGATTTGTGGTTAAATACACATATGCATTCTGCTGGTGACTGTTTTTCAAGAGAGAGAGAGAGAGAGAGAGAGAGAATGGAATGTGTGTAGTAGCTGGGAGAAGAGTATACAAAGTCGGGTTGGGAGAAAAAGGTGTGTAACATTTTCTAATCAATGTCTTGCTCCCAATCCTGGTGAAAGAGATTAGGTAAGAACAGGAAGCCATGAATACAAGTGAAGCAGGTGTTAGGAGGAGTGGAAAATATTAAGGTGCATTTGGAAGAAAAAACAATGGTGAAATTTGTCTATAATGATTCCGCACACAGTCTGGGTAAAGGAGACTGCAGAAAATATCCCCTCCCCCCCCGTCTCTCTCTCTACTTCCACTCAGTCTCACGGGAAGGGCTGAACGAGGCCCCTGAGAGGTGATGGGGAGAGCAAGAAGAGTACCAAGCTCCTATGCTGTTTAAGGTACGGGTATTTTGCAGAAAAATCAGTTTTGTTTCGTGGATATTTTTATATTTATTCACTTATTTTGCTTTTGTGTATGAAAGTAAAAAATACAGAGCCATAACGTTGTCTTTTTCTACCACTGAGCTACGTAAAATAAGCTGCAAGAGGACGAAAATCTGGGCCAAGTTAGAGTAGAAGGAGTATAGTGTTGTGTTACCTCCTTAAACGAGAAGGCATGAAAGCCAATTCAGGAAAGCTGCGTCCTAGAGCTGAAGGTGATGGCCCCCTGCCACCTTCTCCTGCTACACACACACACACACACACACACACACACACACACACACACACACACACACACACGGAAGCACGCACGCACGCAGGTCTGCACGCATATATTAACTACTCATATCTAAAAATAATTCGCTGAGGAAGAGATGCAACAAAGTCTCTTTACCCAAGAAGTGTATGACCTAGAGTGTGTTAGTACCATCACCATCAACCCTTTCACGGTCGGGACAACTCTTATAAAATTCCTTTTAATGCCATACTATTTTATAAAGCAGATTATTTTATACAGAGGATGGAGGATGACAACTGGGTGCGGATGGTGAGAAGTGTGAACAACGGGGGTCAGGATGCGAGAGGAAGACCGACAAAGACCTGAGACAAGGTCACAGAGTGTGACCTCAGGGATAAGTTACTGAACAGGGAGGCTACCAGAGATCGAGCAGCGTTGAGAGCCGCCATTAGGTGACCAAGGCCGACGAATATGACGACAGTGAGTCATATAACAGAAGCTTGAATGAAAAATGTAAAATAAGAGGAATATGATATGATTAACTTACTGTGCAGAATAAAAATAAAATATCCAGCTAATGTCGGGAAAAACTGAATAAGTGGAAATGTCCCAAATTAGAATTCAAAGGGGAAACTAAAAATAGGTGAGCTAATTTTCTATGCCGTATAAAAATAATGTGATTTATGATACTAGTAATAAAAACGTTAATTCAGAAAACTATTTAATTAACGTAACTGTTTAAATTAATTACTGCTTGGTGAAATTTTAAGAAAGTTATAAATAAACACTTTTTTTTAATGATGAGCGAGTCCGTATTATTTCTAACTTTTTTTTCTTCAATTTTCTTGTTCTTTTTTTATGGGTCTTGTGATTCACTATTGCTGATCTCTCCCTTGCTCCCAGCAACTCAAAAGGAGGTTGCAGATAATCTCTCTCTCTCTCTCTCTCTCTCTCGTTTTTTCACGTTATACTTACCCAAGAGTTAGTCATAAAACTGAAAGAACTGCTTCTCTCACCATTAAGCCTCTCATGATCACGGCGACTCTAATTTACCAACAAACAGGAGACGATTTTATCTATGTGAGTGAACGTAATCAAATGGATAGATGGACTGATTGATAGACAGAGAGATAGATATATATAACTTAAACACAACTCAAAATGGTGCACCGTAAATGTTATATGAAATGGGTAACACATCGTTTTGTCCAAAAATACTGGTGCAAACAGACAGCTCAATAATTGTTCCACGATCCCTCAATTTTATAAAGGATTTGGGAGAAGGGCAACACGTGGCGTAATTAATAAACTGATATCAATATTGGTAATGGCTGCTCTCACCTGCGAATTTCATTGTCAAAAAATCGATGTTATTTTTCAACTGAGCGATACGGGTAACTTCAACAGGAGAGAGAGAGAGAGAGAGAGAGAGAGAGAGAGAGAATTATGAGTGTGCTCATATTTTTCTTTTTTTGTTTTTTTTTTTGAAGCACCCCGAGGATCTTGCTACACCTTATGTTCATGCTTCCCACATCTCAGCTCAGGATCTTACCACACTCAGGATCTGACTTCCACCTTTCTGACTTCCCCATCACAAGCTCTCCATCTCTGCCCCCTCCCGCACCCTCACAGCCCCCTCTCCCCCACCCCTATCTCCTCCCAGCCCCCTACAACCCCCACATAATCCCCCACCCCCACTCTTTCCCCCAGCCGAGTATTTCACACCTTCCATTTGTAAAGCCGGGTCGTTCTGTCTCGTCCGCTGCACCTGGGGGATATTTCAGGACCAACCCTGGTAAAGCTGAGCCCCTGTTGCTACTGGAGATGTTGGCAGTGGTGTTGGTAATGGTGTTGGTACTGGTGGTGATGTTGGTAGTAGTGGTACTGATGTCGGTAGCAGTGGATGTGTTGATGTTAATGGCTGTTGTGATGATGAGTTGGGTGTCGGCATCAGTGGTGGTGGTTCTTTTGGTGGTTGTGCTGGCAGTGGTGGTGGTTCTGCTGCTGGTTGTGGAATAACGGAAGTGGTGGTGGTGGTGGTGGTGGTGGTGGTGACAGAACAGGTGTCGGTGGTGGTGATGTGGCTATGAAAGAAGTGGTGATGCCTGCTGGAAGTTAAGTAACGCCAATAAATGGAGGTAAGGTGTGTTGTGGCGATGGTGGCTGTGATGGTTATGGTGGTAGTTAAGCTCGACACTGATGATGATGGGAATTGTGATGTTTGCTGCAGTAATGGTAACAATGAAGTGGGGATATATCGGAGGCAAACAGGATAATGCTGAGGGCCTGCTGCTGCTGGGGGTGTTGGTTGTGGTGGTGGTGTTGGTAGTAAGCGAGGTCGTGGTGTGGATAGCCGTGGTAGGGGTGCTGGTAGGGGGTGGAAGCTGTGGTGTTGGTAGTGGTGGTGGTCGTAATATTGGTAGTAGTAGTAGTGGTGATGGTGGTGGTGGTGATAAGGTGAGTGGTGATAGTGGTTAATCCATCCACTATAATGAAGTCTTACATTTTCGTCTTGCAATTTTCAGGCGATTTTTTTTCCCCTTAGAGGAGACGGCGAACTGAAGGGTTAAACACATCCATCTTTACTCTCTCCACTACTATTCACACATACCGCAGACAATCCAACAATTCTAACACATGCATCACTTATCCTACAGACACTCTCTTCCTATTCGTACGTCACCAGCAAGGAATGATTAATCCTGACTACCATTCTCCCACCAAGAAGGTCCGGCCCTGCAATAACCCTGCTATGAAATGACACAGGTACAGTGCTGAAGGGGCATTATCGAACACTGACAGATGCATCAAACAGTAGCACCCGCAGCTCCATTACCGCACCGGAGGCAAGTTACACCCATGCCTGTCAATAGGAGAGGCGCAGTGCAGGAGACGTGGAGGCGACGGCTGTGTCACCCCCAAGAGACTGAAGAGGTGGGAGGTGGGGAGGAAGGAGGTTCACCCACGAGCAAGACTTAGCTGACAATCCTCTCCCAGCATTATGTCTTGCCTTCCACATTTCTCATTTCTTTCCAAAAATGACAGACAGCATCTTCATTTTTCACTGTCTTATCTTCCAAATTTCTCGTTCCTCCCTAATTGACAGAGCGCACCGTCCTTCCTCATACTCTTCTGTTATGTGCTTCAAACTGCTAACATAATATAGAAAGGGTTCATAGAAAAGTTTCCATTATCACTGTCGGCGGGGAGTGTCAGCCAATTTTAGCTGATGGCTGTAAAACTCAAGCAGAGACTAATATTCACTAAATCTCTTCATGTGACGACGGTTTTCATTTTTTTTCCTTGCTCTAGGGACGATTTTATTTACGTCAGGATACACTTTTCGAAACAGAGGGGTTAGATAGGGCTTTCAATACCTTCTTCTCTACGTCACTTGGTCAACACTGTATAAATTCGGATTCTTTAGTTGAGAGAGAGAGAGAGAGAGAGAGAGAGAGAGAGAGAGAGAGAGAGAGAGAGAGACTATATATCAAGAAACCACCGTCGGAAAAATACCCAATGACACAGAGACAGAGAATTACAAGGAGTGAGAAAGATAACAGCATTAGGAAAAGCGGGACCATAAGAACAACAGACAATGAAGCAAGAGAAGAGGGAAGCGAGACGAGTGAGTACCGTCAGCTGCTGTGGAGTGGACGACCAGGGATAAAAAGCTGGTGAGGAGACAATCAGGAAACATGGAGGGGGAGAAAATCAGGAGAGAAGGAGGACAAGACACTCAGGAAGCAAGCAGAAGGAGATAATCAGAAAACAAGGAGAAGAAGAGCTGGTGTAAGTGAGGTGATAAGTAAATCCAGGAAGTTAAATCACCAGTGTCGGCAACGTGGAAGGCGGTACTTTGTTGGCCTGGGAATGGAAGGGAAGGAAACTCTTTTGACTTAGCATGAAAAACAACGTGAAAACGGCCATTAATATTCATCTTCTGTTACACTAGTACAGGAAATAAGGCAGGTATGAAATATTTTACAGGGAAACGTTGTGAGGAGATTCCCATAAAAACCAAAATGATCACACAAGCTGCCAAAAACACCAGCAAAAACGCAAAAGAAAAATGTTTGGTAATCAGAGTGCTACTAGAACTAAAACACACACACACACACACACACACACACACACACACACACACACACACACACACACACAAACACACACACACACACACACACACACACACACAGAGGAGACATATGGTAAAGAGAAAGAAAGGAAGTGGGGAATAACTGTGGGAAATACAACTAAATGCAAATAATATACCAAAGAATACTAAGACCAGATGTGCATAATATATCTCCTAGGAAAGGGTGTCACAGAGTATCCTAAGCCTACAGGAATACAGCCTTGAAAGCTAAAATTGATGTAATACCTGTTTCGTTATATTTTACTCAACAGTATAAAATATGGAATCAAAGAAGTGCCAGAATTAACTTCCCACACAAACAAGGCAAAAACTATTACGCAACACAATGAAGACCAGCTAAAAAAAAAAAAAAGAAAGTGTCATACATTTCCACATATACAGCAAGAGGTCAACTGTACAAGAAAAAAAAATATAAAACAATTTCAAGAAAAGGAAAGACTCTTAAAAATCAGCATTTCAATTTCATAGGTCAGGAAGGGCCACAAAAACCAGGGTCACTTCCATTTATACTTTTTTTTCGTTTTTAATATACCGGTATAACTGAAGATCTAGTTTCCTCGTTACCTATTCCATTCTTTGTATCTTTTTTGTATCGATTTTTAGACCGTAAAGATCTGAATGGAATATAAAAGGGCAGACATACGGGATGGTCCCTTAATTCTTTCTGAAGGATGACACTAATCTCTCTCTCTCTCTCTCTCTCTCTCTCTCTCTCTCTGGTGCTATCTCGAGCCGATATAATCCACCTCGAGGGAGTTTTAGTAAGAGCTCCACATTCTGCAGTTATTATTATTATTATTATTATTGTTATTATTATTATTAATCCATTATTATTATTCTCCTTATTATTATTATTATTATTACTATTATTATCATTACTGCATTATAATTATTATGTTTTGTATTTTTTTCACTGCTATCTGTATTCTTTCTTCAAATACATACGGAGAAACAGGTGACATTTTGCATCAGCCCCAAACACTTTCACCTTAACGTTAACACCAGGGGAGACTAATTTAATACCCCTCCATTTTCTGCTCTCCCCCTGCCCTTCTCTCTCTGATTTAATTTAGTGGGGCTTTGTGCATACACCCGTGGGACGAATAGTGTTCTTTGTGACAAATATTGGGCAAATAAAACAAATGCCTCAGTTTCGTCACATCCCTTTGATTTTAAGACAATTTTCTCACACTATCGGTCTTTATCTCGTCTCTTTATATATGCACGTAAGTTTATTAAAATTACAGTCTATTATTTACCTATTATTTCTCCAAAGGGATGATGGTTTTGCAATGAGTAGCATATATTTATATTTGTGTGTGTGTGTGTGTGTGTGTGTGTGTGTGTGTGTGTGTGTGTGTGTGTGTGTGTGTGTCCAGACTGAATCATAGGAACCTTAGTTTCAAATGTAAAGCTGGCTCTTGCATACAACTGAACGGTTTTTATCGGATACAATAAATAAATAAACAAAATAAAAATAAATAGGATAAAGGATCAGATCGTCTTTTCCTCGGCGCCATCTGCAGTAAAGTTGACATATATCACACTTACTCTCCCAGCTGCCCCCCATTAAGAGAAACTAATGTAGTAAACTCTTTTAATGAAGACTAATGACTCTCGCGTATAGCAGTAATGGCTGTATGGAATGGCCACTGCCTTCAGCGTAATTTTGTATACAGATAGATACATAGACAGATACGGATAGACAGAAGTATATAAATAATCAACAGGCAGTTATTGCTGAAAGAGATTGCATTTTAATTTCGCAGCGACTGTCTTCTTCTTCTATTCTATTTTATCCAAAAGCAAACACTCAGTTAACTGCAGGCTAGTGAATTATGGAACTGTTTTAAAACCTGTAAAAAAAAGACAGACAGACAGACACACACAGCTCAGATTAATTAACGTTACCCAACAGCAAAGATTGCGAAAGAAAAATAAACACTTCACTCAACAGTGTTAAGATGGAGAGTAAATTGCATTCCTTGGCAGTGAACCCTTTCCTCACTTTTCTCTCTCTCTCTCTCTCTCTCTCTCTCTCTCTCTCTCTCTCTCTCTCTCTCTCTCTCTCTCTCATTACTGTACATCCTTTGTACCTCTGTTTTCTACTGTATCTCTCTTTCGTACCTCCTTTCTCCATCTCAAAACAACAACAACAACAGAAGCACATCTACTCCCCACCACCAACTGTGCAAGTTCAAAGTTGCCTGAAAAATGCATGGTATTTAATTCTACTTGGCCAATAAGTGTCAGGGAAACAAAATTACCGCGGAAACTCATGCTCAGAGGGTAAGATAACATTGCTTCACTGAGCGTTGTTTTGTTTATTTATTGCTTGAGCGAAGTGGTGGAAGAGAAATATTTATTCTAAGTTACCACGACATTTCGACAATTCACCTAGATGTACTCGATAGGGACAGTGGATATTAGGGCCAGAGTGGTGATACGTGAAGGTGTGTGGCAGGTTGGTGGACTGCTGGCCCTCATTGAATGGACTGTTATATCGAAGCCCACATCCGGGCACATAAAAAATTTCGGTAAAAACGCTCACTAATACCGACGGGGAAATCCTAACTTAAGAAAAGAGTTAGTGTTACAAAACGAGCGGAACGAATGGCAGATACTTTGAAATCGCCTTTTTTTTTAGCAACAGTAACGATTAAATCTGTTTTATGACATTATTTCACAAAGCAGAATTCTTTTTTTCTCTGGTAATGATGTCTTTCTTTTTCTTTTCTTGTGATTTAATATTTCCACTATATTACAGGTTTCCTCCTTGTTTACTAGTCATGATGCTCAGCATTTTCGGGAATTATTTTGAATCTGTCGTTTTCATTACACTGGTATTTTTTTTCTACACTGATCATTTCTGTCATTACAAAATAATGAATATTAAGGAAAAAAAATAATTACTGGCGAAAAATATGAAATCTAGTGTGAGAGAAACATTGGCCATATTTGATGAGACAGGAAGGGGGAGCAGGATTTTCTTTTTCAGTTACACCATGTCTCACCATCCCCATTTTTTCAATGCAGAGGATACTTCCAAATTCAAGCAACAGCACGACGTTGAAAGAGAGGGAAAAAATGTGGAAGCTACTATTCTAAACTTACACCGATATTTCAATTGTTCAAATATTTACACTCGATCAAAAATGTATCACCAAGGAAGGGTCCGATTACATCCTAAATGATTATTGTATATCGTGATGTACAGTAACGAGGTTGTTAATGTATTCTGACTGTTCACATATTAACACTGTGATTAGCAGATGTCATGCAAGCGATATATAAACAGTATCTATCTGTCTCTATCTACAGCCGGATGCCTTAATCCCGCATGGGGTGACCACAAAAAAATCGCCTCCATGCCGCCCTGTCCCCTGCCATTTCGCTGCACTCTCCCCACCTTACACCCCTCTCTCTCATAATTTATGTACGTGGGGTAGAATCATTTGGGATTGTGTAACAGCCATCGTCCGTGGTCTCACTCTGTTTACGTATAACTGTGCACAGATATTTTTTTTTATGCGAACTGTGCTGCAACTAAATATTCTGTATTTCTGACTGTCTGTATGAGGTTCCTGCTAGACTGTAATATATGCTGTATTTGACTATGCATCAAATTACAGGTGGGGAAAAAGTGTACTCCATATGCCTTCGGTGCGGAGACAAAAAAAATTATCTATAAGGATTCGTGTGATGTGTCTTCAAGATAATATCTTACAGAGTCTTATAAAAAATATATATATATATATCACCATAGTTACGAACTGAACACACACACACACACACACACACACACACACACACACACACGATGATTCTATAAAACTGAATTGTCGAAGTAGAATCAGAGGAAAACACCTCCAATTTTCAACACTTTCACAAAATGGCAACAATTGGTGTAGGGGGAACACATACGAGATTAAGTAAAATTGTAGCGGGGCGTTTGTAACAGCTGTGGTTCTTTCACCTTAACTTGGCCCAGATTTTCGTTCTTTTTGTGGTCATTTCACGTACCTTAGTCGCAGAATAAGGCACTGCTACTGCTATATATCCTTTCTCTAATACTTAATCGTGACTAGCATCAACTGTTAATCTATCGTTACAACTCGTCACTCGAGACGAAGACATGACGATTTTTGGCTAAGTTAGAGTAAAAATAGTATAGCACCATCTACTACCGTAAATCTATTGTAACAACTCAGGATTTAAGATGAAGAGATGGCAAATTTAGGCCAAGTTAGAGTGAAAAGAGTATACCACCATCTTCTACCGTTAATCTGTTGTTACAATCAAGTGCTCGATATGAAGAGAGGGCAATTTTAGGACAGGGCAGAGTGAAAAGACTATAACACACGCACTGGCAATCTTCACAGGTCCCCGAGACACCCCAGTACAAAGATTACACCCGATTAGAGGGATTGGAGGGGAGTGCTCTGTGCTGACACCTGGGGGCCGGAAAATTACTAAAATGCGAAGGGTGGAGGAGTGAGAGTTTGAGATGAAGGACGAAGGCGGAGGGGAGATGGAATGGAGATGGTAATGATGGTGGTGGGCAAATGGATGATTAGGAGAAAAGTGCAATAGGGGAACTGATATACGCGTACGTAGAATATATAGATTTAAAATGATGATGAGGATGATGATGTTTAGGAAAGATAGACTGCCGAGACAAACATGCAAAGCGTGCAAAGAGAAATCTCTATAAAGAGAAGACTGATGATTATGTAAAGAGAAAACTGCTGCTGCTGCTGCTGCTGCTGATGATGATGATGATGATGATGATGATGCCTCTAGTCTATTTGTTATGACATCTTTTCATATGATTTACATTCCCTTATACATATAAACAGCATATCTTTCTACATGTCATGCATTTACTCACCAATGTTGCCTCTTTAGCAATGTGTGTGTGTGTGTGTGTGTGTGTGTGTGTGTGTGTGTGTGTGTGTGTGTGTGTGTGTGTGTGTGTGTGTGTGTGTGTGTGTGTGTGTGTGTGTGTGTGTGTGTAAAATTATTTTAATTATTTATCGCGGAGGAACGCTAAAACATGTCATTAATTACAGTACTGCTATCGTTCTCCGTATCACAGTACAAACACGGCTTAAATTACCTGTAAAGTATTTGCTCAGGATATTAAACTGATCCTCTTTACGACTGGCTCTCCGTGCGATCATCTCTTTAGCCTCACCTGTGTAACAAACACTGCTCGTTAATTAAAATGAGGCAACACCAGACCAAAGGCTTGAGATGATGCAGTTGTAGCGTCAGTGGATGTTGTGGAATATATTAATTTTGCCGTAATTTTCGAGTGATTAACCTCTTTATTCCAATGACGTGACGTATTTCATATATTGGTTTTGTTATTTATAGACGACAGTATTTAATGATAGACCTTTTGATCTGGGGAGGGGGGGGGTTAATTACTGCTCTCATAAACTCCTTCATTTCAACATGTCTCCCATAAGGTAAGTAAGATCTTCAAGCGGTAGCAAGAATAATAGAAAAAAATATACACACGTTGTGAGTGGGTCATAATTTATTGGTATATATTTACACCTTTTAAAATTATGAATGTCCTCTGGCCTCTCCTGAATTAATAAAATCATCTTCATCGTCTGTAACTTTCACATGATCGTTTCAGGACCGTGATATATACTTTTATATTCTTGTTGCATCGGTAATGGCAGTGATGGCCACAAATGGAAATTCTGTGCTCTTCTGCAAACAATAATAGTTTTCCGTTACAGCAATTAAAGCTCAGTACATTTGAACACCCTCGGGTATATAAAAATGTTTGACTTTAACCAGAATGGAATTTTAATCAAGCCATCAGTTCCACGTGAGAGGGATAATGCTATTTTTTGCCCAGTGCTTCATTGATTTGTGTTGTTGTTGGCAGAAGTGAATCTCCAAGAAGCTGGATATGCTGAGTTGCACGTAAATTGCACCCACTTACCTTGTGTGTTGCCGGGACAGCTCAATTTGCTGGTATGAGGAGAGCAGAGATGAAAAGAGTTATGAGAAACAGAAAATAATAGGTACACATCAGAAATGCTGCCTGAAACATTCCCACAACACACGACCTTTGAGATGAATTATATACTGACCACCTTATATATTGAATTCCATACTTCTTGGTCAAAAGTGTTGAGAATTATCGAGCGAAAGTCACACTGCTGAAAGTATGAGAATGGAAATTCCTAATCCTCACTTCGGAATCAAACGTGAACGAAAACGCAATGCATAGATTTCCAGTTACTGATTTTTTTTTAATATATATCCTCTTGTATTTCACATATTTACAGATTATATATACGCTGTTGCAGACATTACATATTTCACGGGAACGAGAAAAAACTGACTTTAAAGATTCACAGAACGTTTGAAAACGGTCAAATATGAACTGTGTGTGTGTGTGTGTGTGTGTGTGTGTGTGTGTGTGTGTGTGTGTGTGTGTGTGTGTGTGTGTGTGTGTGTGTGTGTGTGTGTGTGTGTGTGTGTGTGTGTGTGTGTGTGTGTGTGTGTGTGAGACCACGGAAGTGGCCGCGGTATGAGCCGGGTTGGATCTCTTATTTGATCTCCAGTGATCCGCTTTCCATGGAACGTCAAACCGACCCGGCAGGAAGATAGCCTTCAGGGTTTCCAGCGGTTTAGCGCATTTGCCGATACTGAGAGAATCATATTATGTGTCATGTATATCTGGGTTTGAATGGGTCTTTGTAGTTAAGGGAAGGGAGGTTCGGCTGTGTGTGTGTGTGTGTGTGTGTGTGTGTGTGTGTGTGTGTGTGTGTGTGTGTGTGTGTGTGTGTGTGTGTGTGTGTGTGTGTGTGTGTGTTCCACCTTCATGTCGAAAGAGAAATGAGTTAAGCCCTGAGATTTTACACAAATATCACACGGATTCCAAGGATGTGTACCTTCCTAATAAAAGACAATGGAGATCAACCATAGGAGGAGAGGAAAGGGGAGGCACTGATGAAACTAAGGATATGAAACTTGGCATGGGAGCATCGTAGGGGAAATTCATAAACTATAGAAATGAAACTAGGCAAGGAAGAACCATGGGAGGAAATATTTCTGAAACTAAGGAAATGAAACTAGACATGGGAGTACAGCATGGGGCATTTCTGAAACGAAATAATGAAACAAGGCAATAGAACACCATAGACTTTCAGCACGTGGAGAGTAACTCATATATTTACTTTATTCTTGTTATCACCAGACGATTTTATGAAGCTAAGGAGAGACTTCTTGTGCTGGAGGGGTTAGATATAGCATTATTTAATACCTCCATCATTAGAGATCTTATCTAAACTGAACTGCATTGTTGGTGGGCGACAAGAATGAGCCAACCGAATGCACCATCGAGGTAATGTGGCTAATGGGCAGATGAAAGGGTGGCTGGCCTTGTTTGGATTGGGTGTTGACATGGCTGGCAGAGTGGGTGGTGATGGAGAGACGGTGTACGCAGGTGGGAGTGGATGCACGGATGGATTGGTGGTGGAAGTGAATACAAGGGTGGATACATGGTGTGGACTGGTGACTGGAGTGGATACAAAGGGTGGGTTGAAGGTGGGAGTGGATACATGGGATGGACTGGTGGTGGGAGCAGATAACATCACTTCCTCCTCAAACTCCACCAAAACCTTAAGTAAGAACTGCTTCACTCCTTCAGCCTCACTTAGAAGTTTTCGAGCTGAGAAAGAAAGCAAGAAAGACAGAAAAGGAAAGAAAGAAAGAAAAAAAGAAAGAAGAAGAAGCACCAGCATCCTGTGAACTTCATTTAAATTCCCAGCGCTTTCTTCTTTCTCCTTCTCATTCTTTCCCCGTCCCCCTCCTACTTTCCCCCCGCCTCCTCTAACTTGGTTTTATCCTGGAACTTACAAAACAAACTCCATGCTTCTTCCTATTGTCCGGCCGGTGAGCTAAGACCGTGGAGACTCTTCGCTTTAACTCTTTCATGGGCGGAACAACTCTACTGCAGTATTTTATTCCAGCTAAGATGAAGCTAATTTATTCAGCTAAGTGTGAGCCACAGAAGCCTGAGATAATTAATAACGTAAGGAGTCTAGTGTTTGTAACCAGATTTTTTTTTACTCAACCTGACCCACATTTTCGTCCTGTTCCCCCCCCCCCTTCTCTCTCTCTCTCTCTCTCTCTCTCCTATATCTAACCCCTCCCCAAATCTCTCCTACGCTGAATAAAATCGTCCGGAGATAGCAAAAATTGGAATAAAGCAGACGTAAATATAATATGGAAATTAAATCAACTAAACCCGCAGAAAACATTAGCCGGTGTATTGTGATGAGTTCTGCTATTTACACCCATTAAACAAACACAGGAATTATTCGCACCATCAGTAACACCACCCACCATATACAGCATCATAGTAAACTGCACCTTACACATAGAACAAGGCAAAATAATTATCCGGAATTATTTTTTTTATACAATTACATCCCGGCCGACAATGAACTGTTTAATAAAGCGGGTAACAAATTGCTTATGCCTACTGTCATTAAAATATCTAATAATGAAACACAAATGACCTTCTGATCCTTCACTTCGATTTTTATTCCTTTTCCTCCTTGTATCGCCTGCCTGTTCCTTAGCTTTGGAGAGACACTGAGCTGGAGGGATTAGCTACACCCTTCATTTACTCCTTCACTACAAGAGGTTTCCCTCAAGGAGAAAAGGAAACTTCAGCCTGCAGTCTACTGGGTTCAGGTTCAGATAAGCCTGGAGCCCTATTAATAAAAACTCTCCTTCCACTAATCAGGTGATATATTCTGGTCAACTCCACGAATTTTTCATCATACTGTACTTCAACGTTGTCAAAGGGTTAAAAAGCAAATATTTATATGGGATTTGGAAATACTTATTACTTTACGTTAAACTGCGCTGGACGTACTAAATATTATCACTGCACTTGGGAATAATAAATAAAATCGTCTGGCGTTAGCCTCACAAATAAATGCTAGAGTTATTCCGACCATGAGGGAGAGAACCTAAAACTGTGCTGGACGTCCGCAAGAGCATCACTACACCCAGGTACATTTCTCAATAACTTTTTTCTTCACGTAGAACTGCGCTGGACGTCAAGGTGGTAAGGAGAAAAGTTTCCTCCCTACGGTGGAAGCACACAGATCGAGCGGCACGAGAAGCTGGGTGAGTGTATCGTAAACAAACCAACCAAGTTCCCCGCCTGACAGATGGGTTGGCTGTCTTGTACAACCGGGTGAATAGACGAGGCTGCAGGATGCTTTAGGGAATACACAATGCAGCGGTAAGTAGGGTAGCAGTAGAGAAGAAGTAAGGCAGAGAGAGTAAGGGATTACTTTTTTCTACAGGAAAATTGCAAACACAGGGATATTAAGGGAACAGATTAGTACGAGAAAACAATAAATTTTCTCTGCACCGAACTGGCAAACACACGAGAAGAGAAGTGCGACCACAAGCTTCTTTTTTACGTTCAGCTCACAAACTCATGATTAGTTATAGCATACAGCATTTGGTGCATAAACTTATTTCATGTGCAACAACCTCCTCAAAAAAATTTATTTCTTATGCAGTACGACAATTTCCTTTTCCCTTCTTTTTCGTTCCTTTTCTTAACTCTTGCCATCTCCAGGTAATATTATTCATTCTGGGGAGAAATTTCTAGCTGAGGGGTTCCATATACCCTTACTCGATCCCACCAATGAAATAAATTAGTTCCATAGGGTATAATGGTTTGATGGGAGCCTGAGAAATGAAGGTCTCGGCCTGAAAGGGTTACTCTAATGTGTAACAAATTTGGCTGGAAGAATAATGTTTTCCTCAACTAAGATCTTTTACTATATTTCACTAATCTTAACTTGACGGAGAATTTCGTCCTTTTACAGTTTCCTTCCCGTCGCTCAATGGCAAACACAAATACTTTCTCCACTGCACTTCACAGTGATTGGCACCATATTCTAGTGTTAATTTTTTGTTACAGCTCAGTGTTTAAGATGGAGATATGTCAATTTTACGCCTAATTAAAATGAAGACAGTATAGAAGCATGCGAAATTATATACTGGTGGACTATGGTCATTAAAATTCCAGATATTAAACACAAATGGAAAACTAATATTCTTTGCAAGGTCCCACACTAGAACCAAAACGATATATATTCTATGCAAGGCGAAGACCAATTAAGAGAAACCCTGACAAATTGTTGGGCGTGTATTCAGCGAGGCTCAGGGTACTGCATATAAAAGATAGTCAGAATATATTGTAAGTGTTGTACCTGTAATCGGGGTAATCAGTTTTATTGGAGTGTCAGCAGGGGCAAGAAATTCACAGCCTAATAATTCTGTTTTGGGCTGACAATGAATACTCAGTTCTACATTATTCTCAGCTATATTCTAACATTAGACTAGCTTAATTACACTGAGCAACGGGATACGCAGGCTTCTTTCCCACGATAAGGCAATGTTCTGTTCAAAAAAAGTTATTAACACTCAGGCTCCTATGACTCGTTTTCCTAAATAAAATCGTCCGTTCTTAGCTGGAAGAGTCCTAGAGTTCTCCCGACCATGAGAAATTTAACGGTGACATAATTTTTGACATTTTCACTGGCTTGTGAATCACTTATCCTGACAAAATCGTCTGGAGCTAGTTGGAATGAAATATGAAGACTTATCCTCATTATGAAGGGGGTTAGGTGAGCATCCAATGTGTAATCTGTGCACCAAGCTTTGTGTGTCATTTACCTTGTGCGTAACTTGACTCACTATTAACGCATATATTAACGTATCGTCGCTCCAACTCAATGTCTGCAGTTCTATGATAGGAGAAAAATGCAAGCCTTCTCTTTGTGCCATGTGCATTAAGCGAAATAAACTAAGCTCCTCTCATTCCGCTAAATCTCACCGTGAATACCGCCATCAATACTGTTCTTACCGCACGTCCCGTCCATTGTTTTACCGAGATCCAGCCATTACGGCCACAATGTCTTGCTTTTTTGCCACATTGCTCCCCCTGCTGAGAGTCCTTGTGCCTTGTGAAGCTCCTGGATGGTTGTTTTGATGGAAGGTACACTTATATCCAACCATTTTGATACTCTTTCTTCCCTCTCCATCACCTGCTTTATTTCTCACGACAGATATCTCGAATTAACTTTTTTTTCTGTACGTTCTGAAGCTCCCTGGTAATCGTGATGATGGAAGAAATTCGTGTATTCGGCAATACAGACTTTCATTTCTGTCTATCTCTTCTGCCATATTTCTCGCCCCAGTTATGTCGAGCTGATTTCTTTATATTGTGAATCTCTTGGATGGTCGCGCTGATGGAAATAAGTAGCGTATGCGGTCCTTCAAATTACCTTTCTCCTTCATTTGTCTCTTTCGCCCTATTTCTCGTCACAGCTATACCAACTGACAGTCTTCCCGCACCTTAGGTCACTTCCAGACCGTGTTGATGTAACGTAAGTCGTGTTTACCACCATTCCACTTGCCCTTCCTGTCTACCTCTTTTGCCACACTTGCCGAGTTATGTGAAGCTAGTTGATGACTGCGCTGATGAACGGAGGTTGTGTTTACTACCATCTCGCTTGCCTTTCCTCCTTGTCTATCTGTTTTCCCATATTTCCTACCACAACACACCCTTGCCTAATTTTCCCTGGCCTCGAGAAGCTAGTAGATAATCACGTTGATGGATGGTAATCGTGTTTTCTGCCTTTTCTTGCCTTTCTTCCTCTGTTTGCCACATTTTCCCCCACAATACTCCTTTGTCGAGTCTTCTCGTATCCTATGAAGCTTGTGAATGATCAGGTTGATGGAACAAACTCGCGTATACAGCCATTTCGCCTGCCTTTCTTCGCCGCCTCCTTTCCAACATTCTTTCTCGTTATGCAAATGCGCGGCGCACTGGCGATACTGAATGCATCACCTTAAGTGCAGCTCCCATTTTCAGCTTTGCACCAGCCTGAATAATGGATGGGGCTGTCTGTTGTTGTGTTCTTCTGCATCTTCTCTTCTGCCACCATCAGTTAATGTCAGAGCAGTTACTTGTTCTTCGCATTTGTTGAGAGCAACGCGTTACACATTTCTTGTAGTGAACTGAATTATTCATTTTTCACTTTAACTTGACCTAAAACTGACATTCTCCGTCTATAACACAGAGTTTTAGCAAAGAATTAGCGTAACTCAGGAACATAAAGTACGTCACGAAAAACTGTTATGTAAAGAATATCTTATTTTGCCATCGTACATGGGGAAAAAAGCTGCAAAAATAAAAAAAAACTCTCCGCCGAGTTCAGGTGAAAGAAGTATTGCAAATATTATCTTTGCGAATAATATTTAAAACAGCATTTTAAAACTACGAATGTCCGGTAAAATGTAAAAAACACCTAGGGGTATACTGCAGAATACTTTGAGAAATATTGTTTCGTCTCACAAATATAAATATAGCATGAAGATAATGAACGAGGACGATGATGATGATGATGATGATGATGATGATGATGATGATGATGATGATGATGATGATGATGATGAGGAGGAGGAGGAGGAGGAGGAGGAGGAGGAGGTGGTGGTGGTGGAGGAGGAGGAGGAGGAGGAGGAGGAGGAGGAGGAGGAGGAGGAGGAGGAGCAGTCAACAACGACGACGATGATGATGATGATGACGGCAGCAAGTGAGACTCATAAACGCAGTAATCGAACCAGCACACCGGGATAACTTGTGGTGGTGCCGCAGTTTCCTTCATCCCCCTTGCAGCCGCGCCGTAAAGGACCTCGTAATGGACAGGTGATTCTGGTAACCTGCAAGTCTTATCGGTCGCTCTGCCTAACACCTCTTCCTAAGCGATTTATTTTGCTTATTATATGTTGCCATCGTCTGGTGATTCTGGTAACCTGCAAGTCTTATCGGTCGCTCTGCCTACCACCTCTTCCTACGCGATTTATTTTGCTTAATACACGTAAACATCGTCTGGTGATTCTGGCAACCTGTAAGCCTTATCGTTCTCGGTTCTCTACTTTCAGGGGGCGTCGGTAGTGTTGTGGTTAGCGCATTCAACTCGCGACTGCAAGAAAACTTGATTTTTTCCTGATCAGCCTGGTAGACCAGTTTGGTTTCCCCTAGCTTTTGGATCCTATGCTCGTCGGTTGAGGAAGCTGCCTATCATCTCTTCCTAAGTGATTTATTTTGCTTATTATATGTAACAATCGTCTTTTGTGTTGCTTAAATCATTACAATACTGTATAGCCATGCTCTGCATAGGTAGGGTACAAAATTATATGATCCAGCCGAATCCAAAAATAAATCGCTAAGGAAGAAGTGCTAGGGAGCTCCCTTTTTCACCCCTAGGTGCAGTCAGCAAATAGGGACTTTATTTTGAGTCAGCAAACAGACTTTATTTTGAGAGAACACTGAGACAGACTAAATGCACTGTCTGCCTTACTGGCCTTTGTGCAGTCGAGTGGCATTAATCGCTGCCCTCTCCTCCATCTCCCTTCAGCCTCATTCATAATTGGCTATTGAGGCGGGTGATTTTGGCAACTACAAGCCTTATCTTTCCCAGTTCTCTTCTTTGTGCCGTCGTCTTTCGGCTGTTCGGTCTTGTTTCTCCTGGATAATCAAACAGACCTCCTGGGCTGGGCTCTGGTGGGATGGAAATTTTGTGTGTGTGTGTGTGTGTGTGTGTGTGTGTGTGTGTGTGTGTGTGTGTGTGTGTGTGTGTGTGTGTGTGTGTGTGTGTGTGTGTGTGTGTGTATCAGATAACTACACTGAACATATGCACGGTATACATGAGTTTATGGTGCTCACTGCCGTAACAGAAACTATTCTAAAGACAATGTTTGCGTTACTGGTATATGCAAACAAGCACTTCCCGTCTTTCATCCAAATGATCAAATTCAGTTTATACCTTCTCTTCACCCAATCCTTTGCTAGAACGAAGATTATAATGATGATAATGACGATGATGATAATGATGATGGTGACTTATTATTATTATTATTATTATTATTACTATTACCTAGTTAAATAAGTGGGTAATACTACAGTGCTATAAGTAATATCAGTACTGCTTTACATTTTATCGTGTGGTTAAGAGGTATAGTCAACACACGTGAATCTAAAGCGAAACAAACAGACTGCTGACACCAATGAGAAAAACTGTCATGTGCGGATGTGGACCAGAGTCATAAAGTTTTCACCCCTGAGTGTCAGCCAGGAATATATCTGTTCCTTCTTTAATAATGAAGTAGGGATTGACAGTTTCACACCTCGTCCTGATGCTGTGAGGCGGATGTTAGGCCTCTCTGTAGGAAACACCTGCTGTGTAGTTTAAATAATAAATGGTTCTGACTGAATGTAAGTCTCTCTCTCTCTCTCTCTCTCTCTCTCTCTCTCTCTCTATGTATGTATGTATGTGTGTGTGTGTGTGTGGAGGGGAGGCGCTTCATGCAACGAGAGACAATCAAAATTATTAAGCTTAATGGAAAGCGACTGAAACTGGGATTAAGGGATTACTGAAGGCACATCTAATCCCTCCCGCTCAAAAACTCTCTCCTAAACTGAATTAAATCATCTGGAAAAACACGAATGAGATTTAAAGCACGTCCTCGTCCTAATGGTATAAAGGCGAAGCAAATACATAGTTTTTTTTTTTTTACATATGTCAGGAATTTTGCTAATATAAATTCTGCGAGTGTTTTATTTCAGCAGTCGAACACATTTGCGCAAACTATAATGCAATTCAATTTTTCTTGTACAATGATAGAATAATTTAGTGATTTTTTTTTACGACAATTTACAGTGTTTTGTCCGTAACTGATGCAACTTTTACGTGTTTTTTTTTTTTTCCTAAGTTAAACATTTTACCACAGGCTTCAGATGTTTTTTTCTCCCTTCATTCCACTGATTTCCTACTGACACACACTTCCTTCTCTACTCCTCCGTTCCCCGCCACACACACACACACACACACACACACACACACACACACACACACACACACACACACACACACACACACACACACACACCGCCACCATCCTCTTCAAGCTACTTAATTCTCATCTCACACTATCGCACCAGACCACCCCTACACACACACACACACACACATTCACACACACATCCCCCTCCTACACACACACATTACGCAGCAATAAATTTCACAGGGAACGCAAGAAAAACTCAACCCTACATAGACCTGCCGTAAGAAATGCTATCTCGTTACGCTGGTACTTTCATCTGAGTTACCTTTCTTATATTTCAAAGGGGGGAAATTCTTGAAGCGTCTTATCTCACTTCTAAGATTAACCAGTCTCCATGCTATACCCTTTCCACTTTAACTTGGCCTAAATTTGCCCTCTCCCCGTCTTGAATGCTGTTCTCTTGCATTAGCACTAGAATGTGATGCTAGTCACGAAGAAGTGTCATGAAAAAAACGTGGTGTAGTACTGTCTTCTGCTGCCACTGAGCTGCGTGAAATAAGGTACAAAAGGACGAGAATCTAGTACAAGTTAAAGAGAATAAAAGAAATCTCTCTCTCTCTCTCTCTCTCTCTCTCTCTCTCTCTCTCTCTCACCAGAAATCATTGCTCCTGGGTGTAATTTCTACCCTGATATTCTCTCTAGTCTCATTTAGAAGTGTTTCGTGGATGTGTGGATGATGATGAAAATATACAGAAACAATCTATG
>NC_137050.1:1181170-1213670 GCF_032717465.1 Coenobita brevimanus
TTAACAAAAATAAGTCGGTGAAATAGCCCTTCCTCGTACACGTCCAGCTCATATCCCCCCCCTCCCCCTCTTCCATGTCGAATAACTGAGCTTTATATGAACTTACTACATATAATTTCACACACACACACACACACACACACACACACACACACACACACACACACACACACAGGGTACAGTCAAGAAGAAACAGTAGCAAGGACGTGGCAGGACTACCGGCTCGCGTGGTGGTGGTGGTGAGGGACTGTGTGAGTGACGGGACCGTAACGAGCTGTCTCACATCCCCGCACTTCCTCTCTCACGTCCTCTCTCGTTTGGACATTGTTCGCCCCCACACCCAAGTTCTTTTATCTTCCAAGTCACATCCAGAGGTAGGTAGATCGTGTTTGTGTGAGGTGATCGGTCAAAAAATAAATGGACGCTGCGTATCCCTCCAGAAAAGATATTACCATGAGTCTTTGCAGGCTAATTAGTACTCTAGATTACCGTCTCTTGCAGTAATATTGAGAGGAAAACTGGCTTATACTATACCCTTTTTGCTCAAACTTGGACTACAATTCCCATCTCTCCATCTAATGTTGAGTCATAATATGGGATTACTTGAATGCGGTGCTAGTCACGATGCAGTGCTGTTCAAAGGACGTAGAGCCTTAGTTTTGTCATATGCTGCCAATGATCTACGTAAAACAAGCTGAAAGGGGACGAAATTCTGGGGCCAATTAGTGTGAAAGAAATTTAGTGAGGCAACAGAATTACAGGCGTAAAATTGGCTAACGAGTCCTGATTACGTGCCTCCTCCCAAAAGCATTTCCAATAGGCACATAAGCACCTTCAGCCCGAGGATGTCCTTCATTATTTTAGTCTTGCTGCTACCGAAATACTTTATTTGGTTTGGGGAATACTGTATCTCAGCAAGGTTATTGCAGACTATATGTATCTTCTGCGGTCAATTCGAAATATTTATTTTCTAAACTGCATAAAATCGGCTGGATATACCATGTAAAAGAAAAAGTAATGGAGCTGTAAGGAAAAATTTAACTAATTATCCCTGTTTACTTACCTCTTCAAAATAGAACACACACACACACACACACACACACACACACACACACACACACACATTACCAAATACCTGTAATATGCATATACAGGTGTGAGGTAATGTCAACTCCAAACGCAGTCCTCAAAACGTCCTACATTTTGCACTTTTAATTACTACTGAAATCACCGCTAGCTACTTGATGATACTGACACAGGTAGGAAAGGATAACTATCAGGGGCACTTTAGTAAGAACTCGCTCCAGTCCTTCCGCTCTCCCACATCCCATTTTCTACAATACTTTCTCTGTCTTCTCCTTTCCCACCTTCAAACATAACAACATCCTCATCTTCTCTACCTCCCCTTTTCCTGTTCCGTCACCGTCTCTACCTTCTCTTTTCCCATTCCGTCACCTTACCTGTATCCTCTCCCCTCCCCCGTCACACTCTACATGCTCCTTTCCCACCTGTTACACCGAACCTCCTCTTTTCCCACCTGCCCCATTCTATCTCCTCTTTTCCCATCCGTCATACCCAACCTCCAACCTCTTCTTTTCCACTCATAACACCCTGCCTCCTCTTTTCCCACTCCGCCTCCTTCTCAACTTCCTTTTTCCCCACTCTGCCTCCTTCTCAACCTCCTCTTTTCCGACCCCATCAAACTCAACGACCCTCATCACCATGGTAACTCACACCAGCCATGTTTTTCCAGTACTGCCACTCGGTCATCATTTACATTTAAAACTCTACGGAAAGCTCACTCCATCTATTTTTCACCTTGGCATCTTCCTTCACTCCGCTGTCTTCTCCATTTCCACTTTCACTCTTCGTATGCTGTTCATTTCCTTCAAGAATTATTTTAAGTCTCCCGGAAGCTCTTTCATATCTGTGTGCCCCGTTTTTCATTTGCTCGCCTTTTCAGTTGCAATATTCTTTCTTGATTTCTTGAAGTTTCCTTTTGTGCTGTTTCCACTGTTTCATAAGTCCATCACTATCTTCACACACACACACACACACACACACACACACACACACGCACACACAATTTTCTACCACACTGAGGACAGCCAAGTGAAATTCCCAGCAAAACTAGGTTTGCTGCCTGAAACTTGCTTGCCCTTATCAGCAGCGAATACGATATAAGAAGGAGGAGGAGGAGGAGGAGGAGAAGGAATAGGAGTATGAAGAGAAGAAAAAGGAAGACGGGGAGGAGGAAGAAGAGTTGGCCTTGGTTCAGCCTGCGTGGCTTGGTAATAACACTCTGAAGGTTTAAGTGGGCGGAATGATATGCTCGTTAGCCCCTTCACTAAAATAACGTCTCCCTATTTTATCACACTAACACCAGACGATTTTACTTTGTGATTTTACTCTCCTACCGTACTGCAGGGAAGCCTACACGCCGTGGCACTGTGTACCCTGGGTGGAGCAGCGGCGACTTCCACCCAGGAGCCAAACCTTCCCACTATTCCCTCCACCTAGCCGTGCGAAGGGCCCTGGCTCGACACTGGTGAGGTGCTATCTACCACAAGGTGGCGCAGGATCCTCACATGGTGTATGTTCCTACCACAGAAACAGTTGCTTACCCATCGTCGAACGGGTCCTACTTTTTTTCCTACTTTTTCTTGCCTTTCGTCCCTTCATAAGTAGCCTAGTTTATCCAAGGTCTGGCTCATTTAAAAGAAGTCTCTTCAGATACCATATCATCAGATAATAAAAAAAAAGTTTTACACCAGAAGTCTTTCATAACCTTTTTTTCTCTCTCATTTTTAATATAAACGCTGGCAGAGGTATATTTACATAAGTATTTCAAAATACTGGGGCCGTAACCTTTTTTCCTCTGATTAATAATATAAAATGTTGATCGAGGTCATTTCTCTTTAGAATGTCAAAATGCTGCGATAAATTAACGAAGGCCATATTCTCTTTGATGTGATGTTTGAGTTGGGAAAAAAGATAAACATTCCGCCCTCTCACTCCTCCTACACATCCCTTTTTCTCCTCCTCATGTTCTCCTTCCCTCTCCTCTCCCATCCAAGTCCCGCTCCTTCGTCTTTCTCTCTCGCTTTCCTTCTACTTCTTATCCTTTTATACATTGACTCATCCCTCCCCTGTATGTATTTTCCCTCTCTCGTCTTCGCCCTCCTCCCTCTTCCACGTCCCCCTTCCCTCCCCACATGAACCCTCTTCACTCTAACACGTCCTCCTCCCTCCCTGCCTCCCTCTCTACACAACTCCCTTCCTCCCTCCCACCCTCCCTCCCTACATGTGCCTCTCTCCCCTCTCGCTCTCCTTACACGTCCCCCTCCCTCTTTACTCGTCCTCCTCCTCCCTCCCTGCACGTCCCCCTCCTTCCCTCCCTCCCTGCATGTCCCCCTCTTTCCCTCCCTCCCTTCCTACACGTTCCCTCCGCCCTCATACACATTCTCTCCAGTCCCTGTACCTTACTTGCTACTCCCTTCCCCTTTAATAATCTCTCTCTCTCTCTCTCTCTCTCTCTCTCTCTCTCTCTCTCTCTCTCTCTCCGCATTCTTCCTGATTTGTTTTCCACTTCTTCCCCTCCCTTCTGACCCTCCTCGTCCTCCTCCTCCTCCTCCTCCTCCTCTTGCCCACCGTCTCAATTTATAACTCATGTCTTCTTCTCTTCCTTTCTTTCTTTTTTTCTTCCTCCTCTTCTTCTTTTTCTCAAGAATATCATCAAGCCAGGCGCTCATTAGCAAACACTTGAAGTTGCAGAAAATAATTATACCACACTCTTTGCCTCACCTCCCACACTCGGGCATCTTGCACTCAGTTCTTCACACACACACACACACACACACACACACACACACACACACACACACACACACACACACTGCTACTACGACTATTATTATCATTATTATTATTATTATTATCATTATTATTATTACTACTACTATTGTTATTATTATTATTATTATTATTATTACTATTATTATTATTATTATTATTACTATCATCACAATCATTATTTTTTTCCTTCTGACAATATACTTATAAACAAATCTCTTAGAGTGAAAGCTATAAATATTTTCTCTAATCACCTATATCCTATACCTAAGGCCTTTCTAATCCATTCACACAACCATGGAATATTATACAGAACAGGAAGGATCTCGCCACTGAATTGGTTAATACTTTACACTATTAATTCGTTTTAGAATGGATTTTGTTTTCGAAATTCACAGCCGTCTCTTTTGATACAGAAATTAGAATAACAAATAAGAACTTAAAAATTTCAGCAAGTTCATCTTCTCCTTCCTCGTCGGATCGGCGCTCAGAGGGGCCGAGGTGGGAGGAGAGGCATGGAGGTTTAACCTGTTCAGCGCTCAGCCCTCCTCGCTCGGCCCTTTTTTTTTTTACATGAAATTCAGACAGTCACTTTCCATGACCCCAAAAAACGATGAGATGGGGAACTTTTAGCAATTAGAGTAACGTAATGAATGACAAACCGACTTACTCGCTCTAAAATGAAGGCCTCTCTCTCTCTCTCTCCCTCTCTCTCTCTCTGGTCTGCCACAAATAGGAGTCTGCCCTTCCTCCAAACCCGCCCATCTTAAAGAGAATAAAATCGTGTGAAAGCAAAAATAAAATGAAAGAAGCGTCACCGAATGGAAGGGGTTAACAAACGAAAAACGCGTCATCGGATGGAAGGGGTTAACATCTCGTAGTACTGACACGGCGTTCCAAATCCTTGCTGTTGCAGACATTTAAAGTGGGTGCTGGTAGTGTGTCCTCTCATGTGCTAATATATTTTTGCACTGTGTCGCTTCTGCCAATAATATACACTCCTTCTCCTCTTCGTCCTTTTCCTCTTCTTTTTCTTCTTCTTCCTCGCCGCCTTTCTCCTCCTCCTCCTCCTCTTATTATTATTATTATTATTACTATTATTATTACTATTATTATTATTATTATTATTATTATTATTATTATTTTTCTGTTCCTCCGCTTCTTCCTCTTCTTCAATTTCTTCGTCCTCGTCTCCTTCCCTCTCCTTCTCTTCCTCTTCTTCCTCTTTCTCTTCCATTCCCTCTTCCTGCTCCTCCTCCTGCTCCTCATGCCGTATTCGCAACCCGTAATATTAGGCAATTTTCAAGCAACAAACAGCAAAAATAAGACCAAATTTTGTTGACGATTTCAGTTGGCTATTTCTCGGTCTGGTGGGAAAAATTATGGTGTGTGTGTGTGTGTGTGTGTGTGTGTGTGTGTGTGTGTGTGTGTGTGTGTGTGTGTGTGTGTGTGTGTGTGTGTGTGTGTGTGTGTGTGTGTGTGTGTGTGTGTGTGTGTGTGAGAGAGAGAGAGAGAGAGAGAGAGAGAGAGAGAGAGAGAGAGAGATTTTGAATAGTCTAGCCCAGGACACCTACGCTCCTAATGGCGCAACAAAGGACTGCATGCTATGGACAGGCAGACAGACAGGCAGACAGATATTGCTGATAGATAAACAAACACAGACAGCCACATACAGGTACCGCAAGACACAAAAATATGTAAAATAAATCGCTAGGGAAGAGGTGTTACGAATCTTCCAGTACCACTTACAATCCTGGCCTAATTCCTACAACACCAAGGACGACTTTTCACTAAACTTGGGGCCAAAACTTCGTCTGGCCAAGTGTGCGCTGAATGTCTCGTTAATTCTGAATGGAGGTGTTATTTATTCCTATCCAGCAATTAGCAAGTTTGGGATTAAGTGTGTTTGTGTTTGTAAAAAATCTTGACCTGTGAGTGTGCAGTGTGTGTGTGTGTGTGTGTGTGTGTGTGTGTGTGTGTGTGTGTGTGTGTGTGTGTGTGTGTGTGTGTGTGTGTGTGTGTGTGTGTGTGTGTGTGTGGAGCGGGGGAAGGGTTGTGGACGTGGGTGTGGGGATACTGTGTGTGTTGTGGGAGAGAGTATTTTGTGTGTGTGTGTGTGTGTGTGTGTGTGTGTGTGTGTGTGTGTGTGTGTGTGTGTGTGTGTGTGTGTGTGTGTGTGTGTGTGTGTGTGTGTGTGTTTTACTGATGGCATTGCGTCACCAGTACGTCACTAAAACTTTCAAGAATTAATGAAAACTTCGAAAAGACGAGGAAATCAGTTCAACAGGTCAGCGGGAAATAATTAACTTTCCATAATAATAATACCTCAACCCAAACAATGACGAAACAAGTGGTAATTGATCTTTTCTTCGGGAAAATCATAACAAAAAGTAAATATTCTATGGAGGTAAGACTAAATCCGCAGAAACCTAAAACTTCAAAAACCAAGTCACTCAGACCCATCGTAACCAATCTAGCCTAACCGTGAATTATTGCCACTATGACCTAACCCTACTGAGACAAACATCATTTCCTCCCATTATGGAAGAATTGAGGATGCGTGGCGGCGACATAACTCCATTAAAAGCCAATCCACTGACCAGGAAGTCTTGTAACCGAGTCTTAAACCCTATTTAGATCGATGTTTACCGCCATATCATTAAAGTATCCTCGTTATGAAAGTCCGCGACGAAGTGGCAACGACATTTTTCCAAAGAGAAGTCCTCCACTGGCCTTGCTCTTGGAACCGGAAGTCAGAGAGAGATGATTCAATGTGAAATAAAACTCTTTCAAAGATTTATTGAAAGAGAATTTCATGTCAGTTTTATTATGGTGACTTGTGAGGAAGTGGGAGAAAATGACCTAAATTCAACAGAGGAAAGGGTGATAGAAACTTCAGTAAACTCTTTGCATGAACGAGTTTCAACTTAAACGTAAAGTCAGGAACACAAAAATTTCCTTATGCACCTGAGGGAGGTTACATAAAAACGGCCAATATTTAGCTTGGTTCTCCAGTTCTATGTGTGAGGAATGCATTGCCGAAGAGGAACAAGGTAATGAAAGAGACCAAAGGATGTGGGACAGTGGTTAACTAGACTGAGGATGGATGAAAATAAAAACTTTTCGATGATACAGATGACATGCAAAGACAGAGAGCAACGAAAGCTCCCGAATATTGCGTTTTGTTATTAACTCCTGTACCTCCACTACTTATTACACATATCCTTGCTTTTTCTAGACGATTATGGTCAGTTTAGTAGAGTACCCTGGAAGTGAGGGGGGTCACAAGTATTTTATCTAACTCATGTCTCCAGTTTCAAAAGCATCTCATCTGCTGAATAAAACCGTCAAGGGATGGTAAAAAAAAGAGACGCCCTCAATCTGAAAGGTTTACGTCCTAATGAAGGGATTAATGGCTCCTGTATCAAACCCCTCCAGCTCGAAATGTATCTCCTGAGCCGAATAAAACCGTCAGGAGATACAGCAAGGAAAAAAAAACATAACAGACGTCTTGGAGCTGAAAGGAGGAATATATCTTAACAAGCACCTTTAGTCACTCCAGGTAAGGTCGCAGGAGAAAAGACGCTCACAATATGCTTAGGTTGAAGGTTCCAGGAATTACGCTAATATAGCCTACAGCACAATGGGAACGCATTAGGTTACGAGGTTTTCTTTAAGCACAAAACTCTTGGATCCTCCAGTACAGGGACGACTTTATATTCAGCTCTTCCTACCATTAGATTTTATTAAGCTTTGTGAAGAAATATTGTCTAGAGGTTAAGGGAGACTTTTTCTAATTTCTTCATCACCTCTGACCTCTCCATCTTCTCTTCCACCTCCATCTCCATCTCCACTCCACTACCACCTCACTCCACCTCCCTCTCCACCTCTACTCCACCTCCTTCACCCCTGCCTAACTTCCCGTGACTAAGCCATACGGCATATACAAGGGGAGAACACGGAGTGGGAAATTTTATCTCTTACACTTTTCCTCCAAATCTTCTTGGCAATCATATCAAACGCATCATTTACTGAATACACACACACACACACACACACACACACACACACACACACACACACACACACACAAATATATATATATATATATATATATATATATATATATTCAGTTCTATTAGGGAAGAGAGAGAGAGAGAGAGAGAGAGAGAGAGAGAGAGAGAGAGAGAGAGAGGCCTGCTAGCAGACTTTTAGAAAAACACGATGTCCAAAAAAAATCTACTCGGCTTAGAGTTTTTTCCATAAAAGACAAAATAAAAGTTTCAAGGGTTATTCCTTCATACAGAAAAAATTGTATATCAAAATACCTGCCCGTTTAAAAGCATTTTTTTCTAGGGCCAGCAAGGCTTCGTGGACACTGTATTTCTAAAAATCTAATATTATAGCAATAATTCTTTGACATTTTTGTAAACTCTGCTCAACTTCTGTGGACATTTCGTATTACTGTCATTCCCACCCTGTCGCACTCTGTTGATTGCTCGATTTCGTCCAGTGTTATGCAAATATTTGTATACCGAGGCCTGTGTGTGTGTGTGTGTGTGTGTGTGTGTGTGTGTGTGTGTGCCAATGTTCGAGGGTGCGTCAATGCTTGCATGTGTGTGTTTCTGGGTGCGTCAATGCTTGCATGTGTGTGTTTCTGTCTGTTGCTATATGTGTGTGTGTGTGTGTGTGTGTGTGTGTGTGTGTGTGTGTGTGTGTGTGTGTGTGTGTGTGTGTGTGTGTCTGTCTGTCTGTCTGTCTGTCTGTCTCTGTCTCTTTGCGTGTGAGTCTGTGTCTGTTCCTCTGTGTGTGTCAATCTTTCTCTTCGGTGTCGCTCCTGATGCAATATTCCCCCCCAAACACCACTTCCGCATGCCACACGTGTTCCGAAGTTCCGACACAAGTTCCGTATATCTTTCCTCTTCTTATTGACTTTGCAACTTGGCCTGATTCTCTAACTTTTTCATATTTTTCGTAACTTGCCATCGTGCACTCTAATGCCTGTGTCTCGTCTCCCTAATTTACCATATTTGTCTTCTATCTATCTACCTATCTATCTACTTATCTATCTATCTACTTATCTATCTATCTATCTATATCTCTGTCTCTCTATCTATTTATCCCTCACTTACCTCTCTGTCCTCTGTTGCGCTGATCTGTTTGTCTATGTCTTTGTATATTTATCTATCAAATTATCTAGCTAATTTATGTCTCTCTATCTATCTATCTATCTATCTAATCTGTCTATTTGTCTGTTTGTCTGCCTGTCTACCGTATGGCGCCACATCCATTCTCTCCTCACTCAAATTAACGATCACACTTACCTTCCCCTGCTCCCCGTCCTCAATTAAGCAAATCTGCCTCTATCTATCCATCCACCTATCTATCTGTCTGTCTATCTCTCTATCTATCTGTCTATGTCTATCTAACAATCTATGTCTATCTATCAATCTGTCTATCTATGTCTATCTACCTATCTGTCTATGTTTATGTATCTGCCTGTGTCTGTCTACTCGTCTTTCTATTTGTCTGTCAATCTATCTATCTATCTATCTATCTATTCGCAGATGAACATAGATTTAAGCAGCAACTGGAGCGCAGCCTAACTATGTTCTCAGCGTCTTAAAGCGCAATCAATACTACAGTTACAGAATCGGATACAAATACCGATACACTACATTACGATAAGCAAAGACAAAGTGAACAATAAATTTAGGAACTCAGTATTACGATATTCGGGATCCACAAAACTCATTCCAAATACTGTGTCAACGTTTCATAATTCATCGACTAAAGTGAGGCTTGATATTCACGTCCGTAAATGAATATATGCTAGAGAGGTGTACTGTTCAGGGATAATTATGTGGTAATTGTTTCACCGCAGTTAATTACCAGTCACTGTTATAAATACATTGTGGCACCGAACACCTGGGCAGGTATTCTCATCGGGTATGGAAGCTCCCAAACACCTCTTCCTTAGCGATTTACTTTTTGATAAGGCTCGTAAATATCCTCTTACATATGCAGAGTATGGCGATATTGGAAGGATTCAGGTAACACAAAGAAGGGCTACAAGGTGTAATGCCGGTACAACTACTTATCGTTACAGAACCAGACGTCTCTCGTAATCTTAATTTAATCATCCAGTGGCAAGTAGAATAAGACGTCATCTATACGTCACATCCGTAACAAAAGACGTCACATCTGCACACTGACAAAACATCCCAACACAAACGATCTGCTAAAATACACCACACTTCTCAGACAAGCAGTGGAGGAGCGTAAGTGTGTTGCAATGCCTGTGTTGCGCTGTCGTGGCCCTTCAAGCAAACACAAACAGAATAATAGTAGTGTTGTAATATCAGTGTTGGTTCTGCCGCATCGCTTATTGCTTTCATGCGCCTCCCCTTCCCCTGTCCACCCCACTAGCCTCCCAATACTCCTTCACCCCAACATCCCTCCCTATCCTCCATCACACACCCTGTCAACTTACCATCCCCCCCACCTCACATCTCCAATCTTCCCCGCTCCCCTATCCGTCCTCCGTCTCGTCATCATCATAACCCTCCTCCTATTCCTCCTCCTTCTCCTCCTCCTCCTCTTCATCATCATCATCACCATCATCACCATCATCATCATCATTAACTTTTTTTTGCCACCTAAAGATCAGACTTAGGACTACATGAAGCTGGTGTATGTATGATTTAAGTGACCCGTTCCCGAGGTCCAGCAGTCCACTAAGTCACACTACAAGAGGGTTAATACCTTACTGCCCTCACCCGTCACCTGGCACTTCAGCACTAGTATCCATCATCTCTATTTAGATACGCAAGGGATATCACAGTCATATATAGTACATACTGTATATACAACACCTCTCTCTCTCTCTCTCTCTCTCTCTCTCTCTCTCTCCTACTGCCTCGGGTATTCTGCTAGTGACGCCTCCAGCAATACCGTTTACCTGGGCACCCCCTCCCCTCCCCCCCTCGGCCCTGAGACAGAACCCATTAGCCTACCTGGTTTAGCTGCACGATGCAGGTCTCTGTTAACTCACCGTCAGGAGGGAGTGGCACGCGCTTGGGTTATGGCAGAATCTTACTTAATTAAGGATTGATTTTGCACACACAGACACACTGAGGCCTACACATGCTCGCAAACACACACACACACACACACACACACACACACACACACACACACACACACACACACACAAACATACACACACACACACACACACACACACACACACAATTAGTTACAGGAACAATGCTCCTGCGCTGGAAACATTCAGCCGTAAGTAAACAAAGTCAAATACTGAGACCCTTACACATCTGACATTTCTTTTCTGTCAACAGTTTCCAGCTACTGTGAGGAATTAATTACTTAGTTCTGACTTCGTTTACCTTCATGTCCATAAGTTGGAAAAAAAAAAAAAAAACAAGCCTACCCCCCCCGTGTGTGTGTGTGTGTGTGTGTGTGTGTGTGTGTGTGTGTGTGTGTGTGTGTGTGTGTGTGTGTGTGTGTGTGTGTGTGTGTGTGTGTGTACGCTCATTTATCCAAGCAAGAGTGACAATTTTCCCTCATTAAATGCCACCGTGAAGCTAATATCACACTCTCCTTCAAGCTTCCGACCGTCCAGTATTACAATAAAATCCGTACGAGTGGACGCAACACAGTAAGACTTTATGCAAAATACCCTGAATCATTCAAACACCAATTCTTTTCCTCTGGCTCGCTTTCAGCCAATATTTCCAAGGTGTTCTCGCATTTTTGCAGACAGAAACATCTACAATACCTCCAGTGCAATTACCCTACAAATTATTCATAATGTCGCTCGCTCTCTATCTCTCTCAGCACTCGCAAAATATTTCAAATAGGCAATTCTGTTTGGGGAAAAAATGTGGAAGATAAAAGTGACGATCGCGCGTTTCGACAGTGGAAGTATATTTCAATATTTCCGCTCAGAAGTTCAACACAGGATTAGGGAAATGTGGTATTTTATTCTGTCCAGTGAAGCGTCAGCCGATTCGTTCATTCATATTCATATTATACTCCTGAAAAAGGAGCTGGCGAGAGGTGCCTTCATGTGGTGCGCCGATATAACCCGGTGGATCAGCTCCCAGGATACTGTAAACGTCCCTAATCTATCTCCCTATCCTCTGAAAGGTGAATGGTGAGCTGCAGGAAAAGGGTAACCTAAGCCTGCACTTCACCGAGTTCACGTTTTAGATGAACCTGGGGCCACAACAACAAGGGAAAGTTCAGGGAAGCAATATTGGTTAGGTCTGTTCTTAATCAGTGAGCAGGGCAAACAAAAAATTAAAAGGCTGTATTATTAGAAGGCTGCGAAGATCGGGCGCTACACTGACAGAATCCTGAAATATAATGTTGTAATGAGTTCCTCTTTTTTTTACTGCCTTAGTATCGATAGTATATAAGTGAGTATTCTACACAGTAAATTAAAACCAAGCGCGATGATGTCTTAAATTCTTGCTTTCTCCAGACGATTTTATTATGCTAAGAAGTTTAACGAACTGGAGGGGTTAAACACAGCCTTCATTAACCCCTTTAACTCTAAGGTACCCTCCTAAGCCTCATAAAATCGTCTGGCAGGGTTGGAGGATTTAAAATTTGGATATCACCTTTTTCTTTTTTTGCGGGGGGTGGGGGTCCATTTGGGTTAAGTAGGACTAATACAGGTTTAGATAATTCCACTATACTGGCCAGTTTCAATGCATTTAGTTTGGATGGCCAGTGAATATATAACGGGTGAATCAGGTTAAACAGGATTATACAAATTTTGTCCATTGTTCTGTATGGCAAGTTGAAAAATATAACCAATAATAAAAAGCCCAATGAAAGCACAGTAAAGGAAATTATGTGTGCCCAACTAAACCAATAGCCATTCCCCTACCACACACACACACACACACACACACACACACACACACACACACACACACACACACACACACACACACACACACACACAAGGTATTCGTATGACCTAGATAAAGCTGTGGCAAGGAAGTGAGCCGCATCAAGCAAGAAAAAGTGCGATATAGCATTTCTAAAAGATTCGTTTGCATTTGGAGAATAAAAAGGATGAGATGGAGCGATGGAGTGGAGAGACACAGGAGAGAGACAGTGGAGTGTGAGCTGGAAGGAGGGCAGCAAAATGACAGAGAACAGGTCGACGTGGAGGCGATTTGTTTCTAGCCACCCCTTCCGGAATGAAGGCGTCTGGAAATAGAATATAGACAGATAGCTCTCTCACGGAAAATATCAACTGAAGAAGTAAATGCACTGGATCTGGGCATCGTAAAACACACTTATCTAAATAGTGGGTGGAGTAAAGAGATTGCCACGCCGGTCGACGATGGGTGTGTTTGCAGTTAATGGAATTTTCCCCCCAAATTAAAGTTTCTCTCTCTCTCTCTCTCTCTCTCTCTCTCTCTCTCTCTCTCTCTCAACTACTCCCTTCCATGCATTGTGTTCGCCGCAATGCTATGGTCAAGTAAAGTCACCAGTACACTCACCAATGTTCACCTATATATTCACCTCAGTCGTCAGTACACTCACCTATATTCACCCACCTGTTCACCTTTATACTCACCTATGCTCACCTATATCCACGCTGTATTTACCTCCCCCACCCCACAGTGCTCGCCGCAACGGTACATCCACCACAAATATTTTTCACCTCCATGTTTTACCATCAGGACAAGCTGGGATCACTGCCATGGGGCTTTGGGACACAAGGCACTGCGCTGTTTTAGGCTTTATTCTTTTCAATTCCATATGGACGATTTTATTTACCCGAGTGCGCTATGGATAGGAGGAGAGGTACTGTTTTCTCACACTATTCGATTTTATTCAGACGACTCTTAAGTGCGACATGGGAGCCTAAGTGTCAACAGAAGCAGAATTAACCCGAATATGATCAGAACAGCTTTGTATTACTATCAAGGGACCCTGGGACCTAGATGGCCCACTGATGTTAGAGGATTTATTTTGTTCGATTTTATTTAGGAATATTAATTAGCTCAGTGCGTTCCAGATACGTTTACAGATACCCAAGCGTGTTAATACTGGTACCATTAACCCCCTTTTGGTCAGGACAGTTTTATCAAGGGACCCTGGGACAAAGAAAACTTGTCGGTGTTATTGGGTTTGTTATACGATTATTACTGGTATGCAGACGATTTTTTTTTTTTTTTTTTTTGGTGGGGGGGGGTATGTAGTCGATTTTTTTTATATTCCAGAGTGAGTTTATAGGTGCCTGAGTGTCAATACTACACCCATTACCTCTCTTATGGTCGGGGGAACTCTAGTATTTTATTCCAGGTATTGCCAAAAGATGTTATTCAAGGTGAGAGCGGGTTAAAAGAAAATAAGACGTTAGTAAGAAGGAGCAAGATCGGACTCACTGTGTAAAGGGCTACCGTAAGAGGAGATTTTAAGGCACCAAATTATATCATTAAAAAAGTAAAACAAGGAAAAATATAAAGTTAATTTCAAGGACTAACTACAACTCGACGTACCCTAGTGAAGCTTCCTCTTCCTCGCAAGACATGTTACTTAAAACTTAGGACGGCTTGGCAGACTCTTTCTCTTCCCTCTCCCTCTCCCTCTCCCTCTCTCTCTCTCTCTCTCCGTCCTGGGGTTACACCTGATAACACCGGCGTCCTGAACTCGGAGCAAAGTTTAAACCAGAGCCATTTATCAGTGAAGCAGAGGTCACACAATTTGCAGTTCGTATCCTGGGTAGAATCGACTGTGGCATCTGGATTTATATAACCAAGAAGATAAATATCGAAAGAAATAGTTTAAAATGTGACTGCAGATGATTATGCGGATTAATTTAACCAGGAACACTATGGTACTATTGAAAACTATCTTGAACTATCTGCAGCTGCATAATATATTTGCAAGAATATAACAAGGAGGACTATTAGAGAGGAGAGAGCTGAAAAATATCTGTGGTTGTAGATGAATCGTTTTATGTGGCTAAGAAGACATATCGAAAAAAATAGTTCAACATGACGCGACTGCAGGATACATTTCGATTTATGTAACCAGGAAAACATCTATCGAAAAAATAGATCTATGAACATCTGTGGCACTGGAAAACAAAACTGAGATTATGACAGCCTTTTCCAATTCAATAAGATTACTTTCTGACAGCACTGTTTTTCTTTTTTACAACGAGAGAGAACTAAAGTCTGCAAACCTAAAAAACATTATTCATCACAGGAAAACTCTAAATAAAAGATGCCTGAAAAAAAAGCAGTTATGCCAGGGAAAAAATAAAAGTGAACCAAAAAGAAGACCCATTCATTTCCCTGTCCTCGATCACATTTAAAAATTGCTCTAAAACAAACGTTCGTCAACAAATATCAGAACCAAACGTTTATTTCCCGCAGAGTCGAACGTTTTTTTTCCCCCTGTGCTACTGGCCGGCAATTACCATATCACAGTCACATACGTCATTAAGCCCGACGAAAAAGTTCATTTGACGTGGCGAGACCCATTTGTCCTTCTCATTATGCGCGACCCTTTCAGTCCAGCTTGATGTGTGTGTGATGGAATAATTATTGTGACCTGCAGTTTTTTTTTACTTTTTTAATTAAGTAGTACCCGGCCGTTTTGATTTCCTGGTGTGTGTGTGTGTGTGTGTGTGTGTGTGTGTGTGTGTGTGTGTGTGTGTGTGTGTGTGTGTGTGTGTGTGTGTGTGTGTGTGTGTGTGTGTGTGAAACTGTACTCTTCCTTTTGGTCCCGGCAGTAGTGATGGTAGTGTGTGTGTGTGTGTGTGTGTGTGTGTGTGTGTGTGTGTGTGTGTGTGTGTGTGTGTGTGTGTGTGTGTGTGTGTGTGTGTGAAATTGTGCTCTTCCTTTTGATCCCCGAAGTAGTGATGGTAGACCTTTGAGGTGATTTAGGCGAGAGCGTGTGGTGGGGAGGAGACGTTTTATCAATTTTGCTTGATGTGATGGGAGATACTGAACAAGATTAGGGTGAGAGTGTGTGTGGTGAGGGAGTGGTAGGGTGTGGTAGATGGGGGGAGGGGTGATGTTTGGATGTGTGATGTTTTTGTATGAAGTGATGAGGGATGCTGATGTTCAGGTGACGGTGTGTGATGATGGAGTGACGATTGTTCTGAGCTGCACCGATACTGATAAGGATAGATATGATAAGGAGAGACACTGACTTGAGACGGCCTTATCAAACAAAGGGGCTACGTATGACCTTCATCGATGCCTTCACTATACTCTTTTCACCTTAACTTGGCCCAGATATTTGTCCTCTTGTATCTTTTATAACATATCTCAGTGGCATAATAATACTGTCGTTCAACATCCTTTCCATAGCACGTCTTTATGACTAGCATTATTCTGAAATGTTAATCTACTGCTACAACTCAGAATTCAATATGCAGCGATGGTAATTTTAGGCCAAGTTAAAGTAAAAAGAGTATAACAGTATGCTCTCTTAAGATGAATACGAGTCTTCTGGCAGTACAAAACACACACACACACACACACACACACACACACACACACACACACACACACACACACACACACATTGTACCTCACTGAAAGAAAAAATACATGAAATCACTTACTCATTAAGGCATCATTAACCTGAACCTCTTTCCAGCCTAAACATGGAGTGATGTACGCTCCATAAATGAGGAAAGAAAAATCACAAAGAAAAATAACAAAGTGAAGGAAGGGTCAACAGCTGGTCCAACGAAAAAGGCCCCACAAATCCAAACATCACTGTCTGGAATCCTCGTGCCCTCATACAGGTCTGGGATAAAATAATACAATAAATATCAAATAATATAAAATTCAGTCAGTAACCACAGTACCCAGTGGCAATCCAGCGCGAATGCCGGGAGACATAAACCCTGTCATTATAATAGCGAAACTCTCTCATAATATTCTCCACATTTCCTGCCATCAGCTCAGCATCCGCGCCAGTCTGCATTTCCTCACTGAGTTGCCTAAATATCGAATTCGGAGTTACGCTTACTGATACAATATTCCATTTAGGTGTATTTCTCCCTTTCTTAGATTCAAAAATATTATTACTAAGAGTTTCTTCTTACGTTTCAACCTTATTTTAGCTAACTTACGGTAACTTATTTTTCTGGTGACTTTGTGGAAACGTTTGTGATAACCGACGTTTTAATACCTTTAGAACGTAAGCTTAGTGACGTCTGTGGAACAAGCTTGGGTCTCTCTCTCCCTCTCTCTGAATCCTCCCCGCCTCCTCTCTTTACCTCTCGGAATTAATAACTTAAAATACCGAAGTCTCAGCTGCGGGAGCCTGTGCAGTGTGGGCGGGATATATAAGCGGATCGAGGCTGTGGTCCCTGATAAATATGATAAGTACGCGAGACACAGCTGGTCGTCAACAGGGTATATTTACTTCTCTCCCTGTGTATGCTTTTCCTGGTAAGTTGAAGAAGGGAGAGAAAAAATATGAGTTTTTTATGCTGTAACCATTTTTAGAGCCGAGACGGTTTTCTCTGCCGCGGCTCTGTAAGGCTTAGAACACACACACACACACACACACACACACACACACACACACACACACACACACACACACACACACACAAAATTCAAGAGATACCTAAACATGAGAAGAGCGGAGTTAGTTCAGGTTAAAAAAAAAAAAAAAAATTAGCAGCAGCTTTGAAACTGCCTTTTACATAAAAATCATAAGTCGCGCAGGAATAATGGAGAAAAATCTTTAAATACGACCAAAAACCACTGAAAAAAAAAAACATAAAGCAAACACTAGCACAAGAGCAACATCCAAAGAAAAACGACAAGAAAACAAAAGAAAAAAGAAACAAAGGCTTAACGTCGCAAAGAACTATGACAAGGTGGCAATAAGTTAGGGGTATACAATCTCGCAAACGGCCTGTAACTTCTCAATGGCAGGTAAATCTTTGGGTAGTGGCCGTCGCGTGTGTGTGTGTGTGTGTGTGTGTGTGTGTGTGTGTGTGTGTGTGTGTGTGTGTGTATCCACCCCCTCCGTCCCTCCTCTGATCCCCCCTCTCTTAGCCACTCCCATTCATTTGCTCCCCTCCTCCATCCACCCCGCTGCTCCCCTTCTGCCACTCCCACTCATCATTACCCCACGCCTCTACTTCCCCCTCCTCTTTTTCCCCCTTCCTCTACCTTCCCCCTTTCTCCGTCCCTTTCTCTCTTCCTCCTCCCCTTCTTCCCTCCCTCCTTCTGCTGTGCCGGCATTTTCTTTGGAAATAACTTAAAATGCCAAGCTAGCAAAAGACCAGCTCAAATGTTGCCTGGAAACCTTGGAATCATTTTTAATTTTAATCCCTTTACTCCAGTTACCCATTTTTTTTTATTAGACAACCAGTAGAGATTTTATTTAACTTTAGGACAGACCACTCTTAGTAAAGGGAAAATAAAGGCTATATCTAACCCCTCCAGTTCAAAAAAGTCTCACATAAGCTGAATATAATAGACAAGAGATGGCAAAAACAAACTAAAATACGTCACCTACTTGAAAAGGTTAAGCCAGGATATACACATGCACTCGTATCTAATATTTTGCACTTGCTCGTTAACTCCTTCAATTCGGTGATGTCTTTTATGCAACTTCATCTTGCAACTACCAGATTATTTCATTTAAGTAAGGAGTAGATCCAAAAAGCGAAGAGGATTAAATGCAGGCCGTATCCAACTCTTCCCGTCACGAAAAATCCCTCTTTAGCAACAACAAAAAATCACCTGCAGGTAGAATGAATAAAAAATCCGCCTTGGGAGTGAATAAAAGCCTTCAGAAGGTTTAGCAAGAAAAAAATTTACATAAACGTTTAGGGAAAAGATCGAGGGTTACATGCGAAGGCTTTTAAGGTGGTAAATAGAGAAAGACGACCCTCAGAGCAGCCTCTCAGATGATGATTGGCTGAAAGAAAACGAGGCGCCCTGAAAGCAAAGTAGAAAATGGAATAGCCTCGGTAGAAAAGTAAGAGTGAAGGGGAAGGGTACACACACACACACACACACACACACACACACACACACACACACACACACACACACACACACACACACACACACACGACAAGAGGGTGGGGGAGGTGATGCTGAGGTGCGTGAAGGAGATTGGGTGAGGTGGAGTGAAATCACGTACGTTCGATTTTTTCGTCTGACGGAACTGTGTCACTCTCAATATCTGAATACTAAATCGTGGTTCTGTGAAGTTTGAGGAGTCTTACTTATCAGGTGGGACTGGATCTCCTTGGTTACTAGTCAAATTTATCTTCCAGTCTGACTATATACTGTATGGCTCTCAACTAAGCTGAAAAAGGGCAACAGATCGGTGTCAAGTGAAAATAACCATACTATAGTGTTGGTTCAGGAACTTATGTCCATGTTCCTGTAACCTAATCTTCGGAAGGCTTTCTAGCACCTCTTTATAAGCGATTTATTTTCAGTATTTCGCGTCAGTATTCTTTTTTATACACTTTATCAATACTTTTTTACAGACACAGATTGCAAACGTCTACAAGAAAATATTTCTGTGTCATGGGCAAAACTAAACTAGTCAGGAAGAAGTGCTGGAGAGATTCCACGCTGACGAGATAGCATGCTGGTCCTGGTGAGGGATTGGATCAGGGCTGCACCAGAGGGCAGAATACAAATGAGGGACAGACAAGAGAGGAACCTTTGACACTGTGACATCTGTTTATATTTTATTTTTGCAGCGACCAAGTGACGTTCCTCAGCATAGGGGAGATTCTTTAGACTAGAAGGGTTTAGTATAGTTTTCATTAATCCCTTTGCTAAAACAGTAGAGAGGTACGTGAGACAGGCGGGTGGAAGTTAGGGAAATGGCAGCGAAATGGCAAGGTATGGGCGACATGGAGGCGATTTGTTTGTGGCCACCCCTTACGGGATTATGGCGTCTGGCTTTAGATGGAAAGAGACTAAAACAGACCTCACCTAAACTGCATCACATAGTCTTCGGTAAAAAAAAAAAAAAAAAAAAAAAAAGCATTCTACTGAAAAAACTAGGAGTAACTTCACTGATGAATGCCCGTTTCTTAGCGACTTATTATTGCTATTATACTTCTATATTCTCGTTCATATTATTTACACATTTTCAGCATTGAGATAATTTGCCCAGGTAGCGTACTGGAGGTTTTAAAAAATGTTAATATGGAAAATAAGTTATATATATAAAAAAAGGGGATCCTACGCAGTCTTCTAAGCCACCTAGAAGACAACCATGATAAACGAGTGTGTGTCTAGCCACCATAAGCACTGGAATTCTCGCCTACTTCTCAAATATACAGGGGTTCGTGAAAGGCTAGGTCTAACCCGACGATTTCGAAATGCCTCGCCTAAACCAAATAAAAAACGTCAAAAAAAATATATATATAACTAATGCAAAGGGTTAACTGCAGCTCTAATCGCGAAGCAACTCAGTACTTTCTTCATGGAGGAAATGTAGTCACCATAGGCACTGAAATTCTCACTAAAAAAATAAATAAATAAAAAAAGCAGTTCAGTACTTCTATTAGAGAATGTGTAGTCACCATCGGCACTGAAACTCTCAAAAAGAATAAATAAAAGAATAAAAAATATATAGATCACTGAGAGGGGTTTCCCTTGTAAAAACTCAGTGACCAACAGTGACGGCAGAAGGGGGGAAGAATAACAGGCTTGCAAAGTTCGTTTCATCCTGACTGTCCCCTCGGCCGGTCGACTCTGATATCCCGGCTGAAAAAAATATATAAATAAAAGGAGGTTCAGCCGAGAGTTCAATGGGCGACGGTATTTCCCAGACTTAAAGTAATACAAAAAGGGCAAATAAAAAAAAATAACTACACTAAATCAACTTCCTACATACATACATTCATACATATATATATACATACATACCGTACCTAGTTACCTGTTTACCTACCTACCTACCTACCTGCCTAACTAAGTAACTAACAAAAAGATAAATAAAGGAAAAAAGCACTCAGCCATTACGCTTGCTCCTCTTGATGATGAAGGGGATGATGGGGACAGTAATTGACACACACACACACATCCACATCCACACACACACACACACACACACACACACACACACACACACACACACACACACACACACAATCTGAAAATTCCAATATCAGACTCAACAACTTCGATCCCTCATCTCCCTGCACCATTGCAACACCTGCAGACAAAAGCGTAGAGCGTTCCCAGCCTTCATAACCACTCCTCTTCCCTCCCTGAAGTGTTCACGCTTTCACCAACCCTCTCATGACTGGAACAAATCTAGTAACTTATTCCATCTAACTCCAGACGACTTTATCCAGCAAGGAGTAAGTCGTAACCTGCGAGTTAATAATGTTACCGTTGAGTTCAAGGTGGGGATAACTCCAATATTTTTGCAACTTACACTGCATTTATCATTATTATCACTACCACTACTACTTCTTCTACTACTACTACTACTACTACTAGCTGGGGGAGGGTGTCGTAAAAGCCTGGGAATATTGTCACCACTAGCTCTCCCCTAGTCAAAGCAAATCTCGTATTCTTTTCCAGCTACCGATAACGCCAGAGGAATTTTATGCAGCCGAGAGTCACCCAAGCCAGAGTTAATCCCTTGAATCAGGTGATGTGTTTTACCGGTTAAATCTTGCTACCCCAAGACGATTACCTTCAGTTTGATGAGGGCCTCTTTTCTCACATTTCCCAATCATACCGTTGATCAAAGCCAAAACGCGCCAAAATATGCATCAACATGGGCCATCTCGGTAACTATTAAATTTATGGCGAACCTAAGCCCATTGTTGGACAGCTTATGCAATTGTAGTACGAGTTACCTGAGAAGCTTTTACTCTAAATCTGACGCCATATTGCTGAGACAAAAGGCGCCAAACTCAGTACGAACATTGCGTTATCTCGGAAATTACATCCGTCTTCTACTCTGCCCTCTCCTCTTTCCCTTCCTGTTCCCTCCCACTTCTCTGACTCCTCTCTCTTTCTCCTCCCTCCTCTGCTCTCCTTGCCCTCTCCTTGCCCTTTCCTTGAAGGAGTAAAATAAAATCGTTAGCAATCTTTTCACTCAAACACATCCAACAGTTCCGATTGTAGACGTTTATAACTTCATACAGAGTGCTAAAGAAACAGCAACACAGGAGAAAAGCTCCAGCTCGTGCCTGTGAATGTCAACAAGGCAATGTGGGAAAAAAAAAAAACTCAATCATGCTATAAAGAGCGACAATAACAGCCGCTCTACTTGTCCCAAGAGGACGGCCAGACCAACCCGCCTCGCGACATAAAAGGAAAGTTTGCATACGGCGAGGGGCACAAAGAAGCCTGGTTTAGCCCCCTTTAGCTCGGTATAGTTTTTTATTTATTTATTTTTTTTTTCTGACACCATGTAGACGTTTGTATACTGCTTATGAGAGGACGAAGGGTTAGATATAGCCTTCATTAAGGTGGTTTAATTCCCCTCAGTTTGGTTTCATCTTTTATATTTATTTTGTTACCACTAGAAGTTTGTGTATTTCTTGGGCGAGAGCTTGAAGGGTTCGATTTTGCCTTTATTATCCTCAGTCTCGTTGCTCCGAGTGACACTAACAACGGGTCCAAAAAAAACTCGCATCGTAACTTTAGGCTAAGTTTTGCATACGTCGCAAGGCAAAAACGACGGTGATCGAACCTGGCGTGCCCGGCAATGGAGGTGGGGGTCAAAGAACTTCCCCTCCTCAAGCCTTACACCCACAGCTGTTGTTTGCATTACTGACTCTTGTGTGGCATAAGATAAAATGGAAATTGCGCCCTCGTGATGAAGCCTAATTAGGGTGATATGTGTCAGTTTGATGGAGCTGCCCCTCTCACCTTCACTGAAAGAGGATCCCCCAAGAGTGAAACAGTGTGGAGGTAGTAAGAATCAAATGAGGTTCTAGGCTGAAAGGGTAAGGGTGACAGGTGACACTCTGACTGATGGAGATTTGTTCCTATCCCATTCACTGCCACAGGATTCCCCCAAAGTAGGATCAAACTGCCTGTGGTAAGTAAGATTTTGCCTTTAAATCCGGTGACTAATCCTTTAATTTTATACTTCCTACCTCCTGGCTATTATACTCAATTTACGAGTCACTTTTTTTCAATTGGATGATTTAGACATAGCCTTATTAACTGCTATATGAGAGTGTAATAAACCCACTGAATAATATCCTATAACAAGAATCAGGTAAAAATACGTTCTAGGGCTGAAGGGATAGAGGCAAGATGTGGACGACGTCGTATGCACAGAAAAGGATTGGTGGGGCAGGAAAATATGGATATTGGGTGTCATGTCTCTTATTGCAAGCGTCAGTTATGGCCACGGACATTGAGAAAATAGGTACCCCTCTCGGAAAATATTATCGTCGTTGTTGTTGTGGTCACTGGCTCATCCGGACGTGAACCCGGTGGACTGAAGGCTGAGCTTACTCTTCACCTGCAGTCCACCCTCATTTTCACTCCTGCTGTACTGCAGAAATGACCTCTGTTGTTATTCTGCCATGATCTTAGTGTAATCAATCAACCAACCAACCAACCAATCTATCTATCTATTTATCTATCTATCTATCTATCAAACCTCCTCTCAGGGGTAAGGATGGAGATCGAGAATAATAAATAACATGCCTCTGTATTTTATATCTTGGAAGTGATATATCGCAACAGATGTATAACTAACCCTCTAATGATGGGAAAAACTCTAGCATTACGTTCTTGCTAACACCAGACGATTTTATTCTGCTGAGGAAGAGAATCACTGGAGGCTAAGAGAGTTGATACCTTCGCCAGTAACCTATTCATGATCGGGATAGCTCTAATACTTTACTCCAGCTAACACCAAACAATTGTATTCAGCACAGGGAGAGAGAGAGAGAGGGAGGGAGGAAGGGAGGGAGGGAGGGAGTGTGTGTGTGTGTGTGTGTGTGTGTGTGTGTGTGTGTGTGTGTGTGTGTGTGTGTGTGTGTGTGTGTGTGTGTGTGTGTGTGTGTGTGTGTGTGTGTGTGTGTGTGTGTGTGTGTGTGTGTGTGTGTGTGTGTGTGTGTGTGTGTGTGTGTGTGTGTTATAGCTCCTGTTAAGTCCCCTCGCCCTAAATGTAGAAAATAATAAGTCAAATAAGTCAGCAGGACAGGTTATTTGGATCCCGTACCATCGCATTCGGCCCACTTGTTTTCGCACAAAGTGAAAACAAATTTGCTCAATCGTTAACAAAGCATCCAGGCTGACTAATATTTGGCCATGGCACAGGCCCGGGAACACATCCAATGCACGTGTCTACCTATAGCTTTATAGATTTTAGGAACAAATATATATGAAAAACTTATTAAAAATTATATTAAACGATTTAGCCGTAGGACGCACTTAATACTATATTATTGCTACTTACAGAGAATTTACTCAGCGTGCACAAGGATATTAACCAACCACATCCAAAAATAAATCGCTAAGGAAGAGGTGCTAGGGAATCTCCTTAACCGACGAGAATACAGGCGTGAGAGTAAATACTGTGACCATAGACACTCTCAAGCTCGGAACAACTCTGCGAGTGGGATTCTCGAAGATATTTACGACCAATTTCTTGCCGTTACTTGTTTTTGCTTTCATATGAAGAACCAGAAAGGTGAAGATTGTTTTTGCACCCTTTCCCTGATCTTCCTGCAAAAAATATTTATAACCTTCAGTATTTTTATCCCGTAACTAAGATTTATTTATGAAGCTACAACAGGGAAGGAAGATTCGACAGCGTCCTTGTCCTTCCTGCAATTCAAAGCCTGAGTTACGAGAGAATATTGATCGTAAGTGCGTTTGTGTATCTCAGTACAGTCTATATTGCAGCTTACGTATGACGATTTTAATAGCTGAGAGTGAGTCATAGGAGCCTGTGATTGAGCCATAGGAGCCTAAGTCTGAGTTACAGGAGACGAGAGTGAGTCATAGAAGCCTGGGAATGAGTCACAGAAGCCTGGGAATGAGCCACAGGAGTCTGGGAATGAGTCACAGAAGCCTGAGAATGAGCCACAGGAGCCTCAGTGAGCCATAGGAGTCTGAACCTGAGAGTGATAATAAAGGAGTTAATGGATACACACACCTTAAAGATACCCTGCTAACAATTTAATTACGTAGAGCTGCGGGGGAGGGGGGGATGAACTAAGCCGCGGCGTTAACGAGGTAATCTGGGAACGCATTTAAATCTGGTCAGTATCTGGGCTGTTCTACTCTTCCACCAGATGATTTTCTTCATCTGAGAGTTAAAAAAATACTCTGCTAACCATTTAATTAAGCAAAGCAATGAGTAATGTACTAAAACGCGGAAGGGGAGTGATAAAACTGGGTGTAAATCTAAGGTATTCTATTCCAACTAAAGCCAGACGATTTTCTTGATCTGTCTGAGTCACAGGAGCCCCAGTGGGTTAAAGATTCGCCGCGAGCCATCTAATTAGGTAAAGCCGCGGGGGGGTTAGCTAAGTCGGGGTGTTAGGACGGTAATCTAGGCGGCGGTAAAACTGAGCCCAAATCTAGCCAGCTTCTGCCTGCCTGGTCTGGCCTCCCCTGAAGTATTACCCCCACGGTTTATTACCAAGGCTCGGGTTATGAACTGGCTTGCCCGACTCCACTTATTTACCTCCATCCCTTGCTTCGTCTCTTCTAATATTCCTCTCTCTCTCTCTCTCTCTCTCTCTCTCTCTTATTTTATTCTCTTTGCACTCTCTCCGCTCCCTCACCCTCCCTCCCTCCTTCTGCCATTTACGAGTATTCTTTACTCCTTTCCTCCCCCATCCCTTACTGTTGATTCTCTAAGTCTCGCTCCCTTTTACTGCCTTTTTATACTTATATACATAATACTTTCTTCGTTTACAACCTCGTTTACTTTTACACAGCTTAAGTAAGTTTAATGGCAGTTCTTATAAAAGATCTTTACCATTCTTTTCTGCCTTTTTTTTTTTACGGTAAACAAGTCTCCATAAACGCATTTCCTTTTCAGATATCGTTTCGCTAGGTCGCATTTTTTCCTCTTTGATATTCACTCTGTATTATTATTGTAGAATTTGGTGGCAGTATCAATGAAGCTAAAACTAAGTATAATTAAACTTATACACAAATTATTCTCAAGCAAGTTTATGCATACACGCCATGAATATAATTTTCTTGGCACCATTTTCAGCGACTTTCATATCCCTCCTCAGTGCCCATCCTTCACACGCCTCATCTTAATATACTGGCGTAATTTCATATCAAGTTCCCCAGTCATTTTTTCTTACAGGTCCTTCCTTAACCTTTAAAATGCAATGACGTCCTCTCTCTCTCTCTCTCTCTCTCTCTCTCTCTCGTCGTCTATCTTGCTACCTCCACGATTTCATTCATCTTTAAAATGGCTTCCCGTTTCAGTGGATTAAATAATATCATTCGATAAGTCCCTTCTATAATAATAATAATAATAATAATAATAACAACAATAATAATTATAATTATAAAAATATTACTCTATGGTTAAGGACAATGGGTTATGTTACTTCACTACTATATACACAGCATTTATAGTTATTGGATTCACTATTTATTCCAATTTAGAGGCATAACATTTCCGATCACCCTACAGACACGTGTTTTAGATTCAGGTTAACATATTACTACGTATTATGTAAATTTCCTCCCTATTCACTTCATTTTGGTGCCACCTCAGACCTTACCGCATCCCCTTACTGCGCTCCCATCCTCCCTCTCGTTGCTCCCTACCTTTGCCTCCTCCCCCCTCCTTGCTCCCTATTTCCCCCCTCCCTGTATTTGCTACCTATCTTATTTTCTCCCTTTCTTTGCCCACCTCCCCTCCTTGCACGCTATTCTACCCACCCACTTCGTTCTTGCTCCCTCATCTACACCTCTTCCCCTCCATGCTCCCTATCCTGCTCTCAATCCCCTCCATGCTCCATGCTCCCTAACCCCCCCGCCTTGCACCACCTCCCATCTATGTACCCTCTACTGCCCCCTCCCCTTCTGACTCTCTCCTCCCCTCACCCTAACCCCACCTCAACACCATTTCACCCCCTCAGTAAATCCCTCATCACAACAGGGCTTGGATAGCACGGTTCTTTATTTTCCCTCCCTTGTCTCGTTTAGTCTTTATTTTCTAAGTACCGTACATCGAAGTTCCCCTTTATATCTAGCCTTTATTAGACCTTTCTGCCGATGAAGTCCACAAAAGATAAATAACTAAATAAACAAATAAAAATAAAGTTCCAACACAGCATGCCCAAATAGTATCCTCAAAGGGCAAGCAATAACCAGAATTAACCCTTCCTATACTGACAAGGTAACAATACGGAAAGAGAGAGTGTAGGAAGAGAGATGCATGTAAAAGCCGATGTGCTGCAGTGAGTAGCCTATGTTTGTGTGTAACAGAGCCAGTACTTTACCAAAGGGGCAGTAAATTGGAAATACAAAGTTCCTTGGATTCAAAGAAGTAAACTGGGTATACAAAATTCCCTGGATTCAAAGGAAAAGTACAATGAGTATACAAACTTCCCTGGTTTCAAGAAGTAAACTGGATACACATACTCGCAGTTCCCTGGATCACCTCCCTGTAGCAGGCTGGAGAGAAATGGTTGAAGGAAAAGTGGGCACAAGACAAAGCTTAAAAGTTAAAAAGAACCACAAGAAAAGCAACGAGAGAAAAGGTGGGGAAAAAAGAAGACGTCCAAGTTACGGCAGAGGCAGTGACACCAAGACCAGACGTATAATGACGCTGTATAATGACGCTTGTAAAACCGAAGAAACTACTGAAAGTTTGGTTTGGTCGTTTCTTCGGGCAAACGGGTGTATTTCAAGTGACCGGAGATTTCGTAAGATTTCCTCCCTGGCGATTTATTCCGCATATTGCGTCTCACTATCCTCTTTAATGCTGCTGATGCAAACTATGTCGAGATCAGAAAAATATAAATAACATTCAGGAGAATGCTAAGGTTCAATACGAAAAATACACTGATAAAAAGAGGCCGTAATAGGAAGCCTCCAATGGTACCAGAACGCGGCCAAGAAGAGGTATACTATAAGGGGCATCTTTTAAAATGACGAAAACTACGGACTAAAAGTTTAGAGTAATATGCAAGATAAACAGCCATGGATTAGGTGATATGATGCCTTCTTTGCCAGCCAGAATCCGTCCAAGAGGCATGCTGTATCACTTATAAAAATGCAGAAAACTATTGACGATGAGCATAGCGTTCTATGCAAAGTAAGTCGCCGAGGAAGAGGTCCTACGCAGGCTCCTATGACACCCAGAATGAGTCCAAGAGGTAGACAAAGGAGCACAAAGGAGTACAAAGGAAAGCAAACAGAACAAATGTAATGGTCCTTCCGAGGCAGCATGTTACAGAGGACATTCTAACTATGATATCAAATTCGGGGTTAAAGATAAGGATAACAACCTAGGAAAGCTCCCCCCTCCCTCCCTCCGCCCACCATCCTTTGCTGTAACGACACTTGTAAAAATGACGAAAACTTACTGACACAGGCTTTGGCGTGGCCCGTCCCTTCGCGGCGAGGTATACCCCCACCGTGCAGCCGGACAGCGAATGCAGTTACTGGATAAAAAGTGGGGTAGTTGGGCCGAGTTAGTGCCGCTCCAGCTCGTGATACTTTTTCCGCTCCAAAGTTTTCAGGTGGAGAGGCTGAGTTGGCTGACTGGGCGGAGGGAGGGGTTGCTGTTGCCCAGGTGAATCACAGTTGACGGCAGCTCTAAACAGCATCCATGACCTCATTCCATCTCTTATTCTTTCCCTGTATGCTTAAAAGGTATGGACCTACAGAAAAATTAAACAGGGTAGTGAAAGGAGTTTGGGCGAAAGAGTTTGAAGGTCCGAGGAGACGTGGTAGACCAAGAAAGAACTTTGTTAGGCCAATGTGTTAAATACTGTCAGGTCTTGTGTTTCCATCTCTTGTTCTTTCCGATGCCCGTTTGCTACTGTCTCAAATATGCTTCATTTTTGTGGCCTCATATCTTTTTTTCTTTCCAAGGCAAATTTTCCCATATATACTTCACTTTTGTAACTCCTTGTATCTCTCGTTCTCCTCAAAAGCCAGTTTGCTAGACCACTGTATCAAATATATCTGTTCAGGTTGTGATTCCTTCCATCCGTTGTTTTTTCTAAGGCAAGTTTGTTAGGTTAATGTGTCTGAATTTTGTGGCTCCATTTTTGGTTCCTTCAAAGAACAGTATGTTGGGTTACTCCATCGAAAATTCTCAAGCTGTGTGATTATTTCCATTTCATTCCTCTTCAAACACCAGTGTGTTTGGTCATTATATCAAATGTGTTCAACTTCTGCGACTCTTTCCATTTATTCTTCCAAGCCCACCTCGCTAGGCTATCATCAAGCACCGGGTATGTTCATATTTATTAATGGAAAAGCACATGTCCACGCAAATATACATACATTACACTGATCCCATCATTCTGGCGACACTCTGGCTCGCTCTGAATATGTATTTTCTTTAGATAACTACTGTATACACCGCGTCCCAGTGGTCAGGTTGCACGAACGAATGGAGGCACAACCAGACAACCGAAATGTTGAAGTGTAATTAAGTCAACACATTGAGCGACTGATGTTAGCTATCCATGCGGAATGCGGTCAAAGGCGAACCAGCCCGCAAAACCAGACTAGCTTAATTTGAAAGTTAAATTAAGCAGTTCCCTTTTTACTAACTATTAAAGAGTCTCTGTCATGCCATGAATGTTGTGATGAGCACTGTGGCGTGATGATGACATACTGCACTAAGATGTGACACTCTTCTGTTAAACTTACAACTAAAAAAAAAGGGGGGGGGGGAGGAAGACCGTTCGAAAGTTAACTATACTCGTTCTAACTTGGTTCTGATTTTCGTCCTTTTGTATTTCCCGTAGCTTAGTGGCAGAAAAAGACAATGCTACGGCTGTAGGCTATATCCTTTCCATAGCACATTTTCGTGACTAGCATCCTATTTCACTATTAATATACTGCTACAACTCAACGTTCAAGGTGGAGAGTTGTCAGTATTAGGCCAAGACAGAGTAAAAAAAATGGAACAGTTGTATATAAACATGCTTAAGAGTACCGGATAACTTGCATCAGAGAGCTGGATGGAAAATAGTGAGTGTGTGCGGAACTAGACGGGTGCTGCGTGCCTGAGATAATGAGACAGGGATACCAGCACATAATTCAACGGCGTTATGTGTTTTGCAATTTTACGTAATCTTCTGGGGAACACTGGAAAAAGAAACCAGGACGACAGAGAGAGAGAGAGAGAGAGAGAGAGAGAGATTTTTTTTTTTTTGCATGGGAGAATTTGTGGCCTATCTTGAATATCAATTTTACAGTTTACACTAAAAATAATTTCTAGTAGGCTATTAATGTAGGGTAGTACCAATGTTAAAAAAATTTAAAATAACAAACAAGACATTTCTTAAAGTTTAATTCCATAGGCAAAAATAAGTCGTACACGAAGAGGTGTTAGGAAGACTCTAATGCCAGTGACAATACGCCTCATAATCGTAAAAAGGAATCCACAAAGGCACACTCCATTAGCTCTACTACTGCTCTTCTGTCCATTAATATCCAAATTATCCGAAACTTTCTGCATTGTGTAATTATAATGTCTCGTCTCAAACCAATGACGTAGCAGATAACAGAAAACGACGTGAGGAAGAAGAAGGAGGGATGGAGAAAAGAGAGGAGATAAATGATGGAGAAGAAGGAGAGAGGTAAGAGAGGGGGAGGAAAGACAGAGGGAAGAAAGAAGGGAAGGAGATGGAAGAAAGAGGGGAAGGAGAGAGGGAAGAAAGAGGAGAAGGAGAGAAGAAAGAGGGGATGGACAGAAGAAAGAGGAGAAGGAGAGATGGAAGAAAGAAAGGAAGGAGATGCGGAAGAATGAGGAGAGGAAGAGGTGGTCGAAGAATATGAAAAATAAAGATGGGACTGACAGAAAGAGGGGGAAGGAAACAGGAGGAGTGGAGAAAGAGAAATGGAAGGAAGAGAATGGAAAAAGATGTTGAGAAAAGAAAGACAGTGACGAAAATGGAGGTGAAAGGAGGAGGAGGTGGAGAGGTGTAAGAAAAAAATGTGGAAAGTAAAAGTAATTAAGTGACAGAATAAGAGGTGGTAAAGGAAACAGGAAGAAGAGAGAGGCGAAGAGGAAAGAGGTAAAAGGATGAGTTATAAAATGTAACAGAAATGAACCTGGAGGGACGGAAAAAAAAAAACGGAAATGGAAAAAAAGAATAGATGGAAGAAAAAGAATGAGAATTAGAAAGAGTGGAAAGTCGGAAAAAGAGAGAGGTCAATATACAGGAGAGGAAGTGAGAAGAGGGAGAGGCACTAAGGAAAGGAGAGTTTGGAGGAATGGAAAGTGTAAGAAAGAGAAAGAAAGACGGAAGAAAAGAGAGACAGCTGGAATCAGAGGAATGTGGGAAAAAGAAAGAGGCCAATGTACGACAGAGAATGAGAATAGGAAAAATCTAAAGGGACTGGGAGAAAGAAAGGCAAGTTTGGAGTAAAATAAAATGGAAGAAGGAGAAAGAAAGAAAGGCAGAAGAAAGGAGACAACTCGGAAAGAGAGCAAAAGTGAGAGAGAGAGAGAGAGAGAGAGAGAGAGAGAGAGAGAGAGAGAGACAGACAGACAGACAGACAGACAGAGAGAAAATAAGGCACCCCAAAAAGGAAAGCCTGGAGAAAATAAAAGAAAGAGATGGGGAAAAAAAAAGGAGGAAAAGCGGAAGAAAGGAGACAGCTAGAAAGAGGGGAAAGTGGGGGGAAAGAGAGAGGTCAATGTAGAGGACAGGGAGTGAGAAGAAGGAAAGGCGTTGAGGCAGAAAATCACAGCAGGCCGTAAGAAAGACGTGAGAGCCAGAAAGGAGTGGAAGAGCCTGACCAGAAGGGAAGCGGGGTCAAGTGTGGAGAGATTCCCGGGGTGGCGGTGACGGACGATAAGGGGAGGACTTTGGGGAGGCTTGAACAGATTTGCCAAGAAGAACAGACTTTAGAAAAATGATAAAAGCCTGGTACAAAGAATAGGAGTCCAGGAAGACACTAAAACAACAGAAAAGAATATTTATTTAAAACAAAATGGGCAGAACTTGGGGAAGGCCTGAACAGATTTGGCAAAAACGACGTACTTTCGGAAAATGACAAACGCCTGGTACAAAGAATAGGAGTTCATGGGTAAACAAAAGCAACAGGAAAGAAAAAATATTAAAACGACGGAAGGAGAATGGAAGAACGGGATGGAATTTGGGAACCTGAAATGGCTCGGTTGGAAGGCCTGAGTTTAGAAAAGTGACAATGTCCAATGGAAAACGGTTCGAAGAAAAGGAGAAACTAAAGTAATATGAAGGAAATTGGGTTAAAACTGCGAAAAGACAGGGAAAGATTGAGAAGGGCTTGTGAGGGGCCTGAAAAGACTTGAGACACAGGAACAATGGGCTAAAAATTTTTGCAAATGTTCGATTAAAAAAAATATATATATATAAAAAAGCAGGAACTGAGGCAAAGCTGAAAGGAAGAAAAATGTGTTAAAATGATGGAAAGAGAAGGCAAATGAGACGGAATGTGGT